>NC_092253.1:24835781-24940781 GCF_036320965.1 Panulirus ornatus
CCTGCTACTTTAAGCAGCGCAGCCATAGGCTACAGGAGCATTCAGAAAGTGTTTCTAGGTAACACCAGAACTTTTGTAGAAATTAGGCCCAACACAAAATAGAAACACACACACACACACACACACACACACACACACACACACACACATGTATATCTATATCTATATGTCTATATATATATATATATATATATATATATATATATATATATATATATATATATATATATATATATATATATATATATATATTTATATATATATATATATATATATATATATCTTTCTTTTAAACTATTCGCCATTTCCCGCGTTAGCGAGGTAGCGTTAGGAACAGAGGACTGGGCCTTTTTTGGAATATCCTCACCTGGCCCCCTCTGTTCCTTCTTTTGGAAAATTAAAAAAAAAACGAGAGGGGAGGATTTCCAGCCCCCCGCTCCCTCCCCTTTTAGTCGCCTTCTACGACACGCAGGGAATACGTGGGAAGTACTCTTAATCCCCTATCCCCAGGGATAATATATATATATATATATATATATATATATATATATATATATATATATATATATATATATGTAAAGGCTTCTCAGTAAATCACATTTTCGTAGACAAAAGAATTAAGTCAATCCTTTATGTCTCAGGAAGAAATTCAGCCTCATGTCTGTCATTAATCCCATCAGATTTGGGATTAGATTATCTAACTTTATTCCAGTCTTCTTGCATCTATATTCACTATTCTCTTTCCTATTTCCACATCAATGTTTATATACATTAGATGTACTTTAAGATCACATTTACTTAGTCATGTTTCTACGATAGGGTCAGTGTGGCGTGATTACACTCAACACAGCTGAATATCTCTTGACAACTGACAAAGTATCTATGTTTCTTTGATCTTTGTGTTAACACTATCATCCCTGTTCCCGTAATGTTTACATCGATATCATGTTTTCCGTATATTCTCACCTCTACATTACCTTGCTATTCATCCAGAATATTTACAGATAAGTCTAGAATTTTCGTACATTTACAACAATGTCTTTAAACAAGTGATTGTCATCGTTCCCTACATTTAAAATCATGTATGTTTGCTACTGTTATTTCTTACGTATGTTTACGCTCACGTTTAAATTTCAGTATATTTACAATTTTCTTTGTTCCTATTGTTTATTTACAGATATGTATATATTGATTATAGTGATGCTCATCGCTTTTCGGTGAATTATTTTACATCAATTATTATGTCCTCAGTAAATTTGCATATACATCCATGATTATTACTGTTTCATTTTAGTAACACACATTATGATTTGTCTCTTCAAACATTCATGTTTACCTACGTCATAGATGCTATTGCAATTCATCTGTTCACGTAAACATTCATGTTTATCGCTTCTATGAACATCAATTCAATTCGTCTGTTTATTCAAACATTTATGTTGATCATTGTCATGAATGTTAGTTCAGTTTGTCTCGGTATATAAACATTCATGTTTATCGCTGCTATGAATTTCAGTTCAGTTCGTCTCTTTGTGTGAACATCCAGCACTGTCGCGAATGTTATTCTGTTTTCATGACATATTATTGCTCCCCATCTATCTATGCCTCATGACACTCACCCATGACATTCCCTCAGCTGATGTTCCCCGAAGCCTGTCCATTCTCTCATCTCAGGTCCTGGCATTAAATTTACATCAGTTAGCAACATATATCTATATCAGGAATATATTGCGTAATGATAGATTTACTATGTTATAGATAACAGGAATCTTAAACAAGCAGAAATAATGAAGAATATATATATATATATATATATATATATATATATATATATATATATATATATATATATATATATATATATTCCTATGAGTCCACGGGGGAAATGAAACACGATAAGTTCCCAGGTGCACTTTCGTGTGATAATCACATCAGGGGAGACACAAGAGAGAAATATAACAGTCAGTTGATATACAACGATGAGGCGTAGCTAGGACGCCATTTGGTAAACATGCGATTGTCCGAGACAGACAACGAGCGCATCATAAACCTATTATGTGGACAAGAAGGTGAATTGTTTTAAATTTTATCAGCAATAAAGTTATCCAATTTGTATAGTGATAGCCTATACAAATTCTTAAGATAGATAGATTCGCAAATTAGTTTTGATGTTAACGAAATAGTTCACCTTATGACAGCGTTTATCATTTAACTTTTTTGAGTAGACATTTCTTTTGAATTTTGGGTCCAAAGACGTATGGAAAATAGATAGTTTTCAATTTGCATATTATCGTTCACTCTATTTCATCTTCGTCGGGAACAGCCTGTAGAAGGCGGACCTTATATTGTTATCTCCTGTTATCTTCCTCTTACGTCTCATTGCTCCACAGATCCGCAAGCCGCTGATGGAACGGAAACGACGCGAGCGCATCAACACGAGCCTGAACGACCTGGCCACCCTCCTGGCGGAGGCCCACATGGTAAAGACGGAGGCAGGCAAGCCCACCAAGCTGGAGAAGGCGGACATTCTCGAACTCACTGTCAAGCACCTTCTGAGGCTCAAAGGCCGCACCGACCCTTCCTGTCCCTCCAGTAGCACTTCGCAAGGAGGCGCTTCCCAACATACCACTGCTGCTCAACAGACTAATGCTGTTACACAGACTACTGCTGTTCCACAGACTGCATGTGTTTCACAGGCTCCGGATGCTTCTGAGGGAGGAACCTCTTCCTCAGGAAACGCCACGTCACAAAGGGATACAAGTCCACAGGTCACCACTGTTCCTCATAAGACCCCTACTCCACCAGGTGGTACCTCACCTCATGGAAACACCGACGCGACCGTGCACGTTACTATAAGCACACTCACCCCGCCGAGAGACTCGCAATGCGCCAGTCTGACGATTTGTGGTAACGAGAGGGACGACAACTATATGCTGGGCTTTAAGAGGTGCATGAGTGCCATAGACAGTGCCATGAAGCAGTACCTGGAGCAGCCACAGGACAGCATCCGCCCGCGACTCCTGCAACACCTCAACAACTTCCTCAAATCGATAGATCGTCGCAAAGACGCCTTAGCAGGTCAAACACCCAATCAGGAGTCGGAAGAATGTACTTCTACATCCCCTTCTTCAAGCGATGCCCAGCTAGTTACCTCTAACGCCCAGCCGAGGGTGTCTGTCGTCAGGCTGCCAGACACGACGTCTGCCGAAGGTGAGATCTCTAACATGGCACACGTTACAGGCCTGACGCTGGTGCCTACGCGTCTTCCAAGTGGAAGCTTGGCTTTCGTGGTCCAGGGCAGTGTGGACGCGTCCCAACTGCTGCAGACGGCGGAGGATATGACCGACTCGGCCAATGCCACACAAGCGCTGCCGAAAGTGACTCTGAAAAATGTGAAGACCGAAGTGACATCCGCTGATGGTGCTGGGGTCACTCTCACGCCCTCTGACGCTCAGACGTCGAAGGAACTCATCAAAGCCGCCAGGGTGGAATCTGAGAAAGTCAAAATCGAAAAAGACAAGTGTGAAGTGACGAGTGAGAAATGCAAGGAAAGTTTTAGCATTAGTCCTACACCAGAGGTCCCAGTTCACGTCCCTTTACCGAGGGAGAAGGTAGATACAGTGGAGGCCACGACGGCAAAACCCTCAGCCTCTGGGACAGTCTTACCCGAGCCTCCAAACCCCTCCCTGAAAGTTGTCGGGGTCGAATCATCATCTGAATCACTGGTTCAGTCATCAGGGAAGCAGAACCTCCACTGCTTGCCTCCCGCACCCCCGACGCCACCTACCGGAGGTATCTTGGCACGTCTCTCACCCACACCATCCACTCCAACCACATCTAGAGGACCTAGCATCGTGCGCTTGCCCCATCCCAGGGTTCCTCCAACATCACCAGCTGTCTCTACTTGTCATCCGCTGCCTCCAACGCCCCCAACACCATCGCATCAAATTACAACCACAACCCCAGTTAGTCAGACCATAACGAGTGATGACACCCCAAAGACCTCTGTTAGTGTACAACAAGCATCAACCTCTCCGCATCTTACTCCAGTCCAGCTCATCTGTAAGGTGCAGACGCTCACACCGGGGAACACCCCTCGTGGTGGCATCGCCCAGATACTAACGCCTGGCAGCACTGGTCGTGGTTGCACCACTCAGAAGTTGTCCCAAGCTTGGTTGTCAACACCCACAACTAGTCAGAGCCAATACTCCTTTCCACCCACCCCTCCAACGCCAACCAGGCAACAGAATCTCCAGCAGGCACTTCCCTCCAAGCCATCCCTACAACCTCCTGCGTCGCTAGCTTCAGTAGTCATCCGCCGAAGGAGAGTTGGAGACCAAGTGTTGGAGATGGAGAAAGAAGTGATGGAAGATGAGGAAGAGGAGGAGGAGGAGGAGGAGGTGGATGTGCTAATGATGGACGCAGGGGAAGAGATGGAGAGAGGAGACCCGAATGATGTGCCTTTCGACCTGTCCCTCAGAAGAATGTGGAGACCGTGGTGATATGACCATAACCTCCCTGACGTGGCAGTAGTGGCAGACCTTGTGAGTGAAGTGATCGAAGTGGCTAACCATAATGAGTGGAGTTATACTATAGTGACATGAGGTGGTGATGGCACGGGTCCTATCGTATTCCATGTATTTCATGTGAAGCAAAATAGTGATGACCGGTATAATGACCTGATTAGTGACCGCAGTGACCTAGAATGGTGGGAGGCAGTAGTGACCTCAAAGAACAGTGAGTAGAGATATCGAAGCTGTGTAGCGATGATCCAGTGGTGAACCTCTGACCACAGATCCTGGATAATGGGTCATGTTCGTCTCTTCTACCAAGACAGTGTGTCCATCTCGTGTGTGAAAACCACGATCATGAGAGAGTGATATGTTAAACGTGGTTGATTATGATAAGGCAACTTAGTAAGAGGCTACCAATGTACCCGTGAAATGAGGAAACAAAATCAATCAAGACGACGATGTAGATGTAGTTGAGGAAGTGATTGAGTCGCAAGAGTAATCATCTGTATAGAAACTTCTTCGTCAGTAGAGGTTAAGACTAAACTGGTTACATCTTGATGCCGTAGCGAAGAGTTAACGAGATTGTAGACGATGAACGATAAGAAAGTAAAAAAAAAATGAAGTTAACTTATGGAAAATAATTTTGTGACAACCAGGAAAGTGTCTTGATCAAAATTATGTTACAAATTGATTAGAAAATAGTGTTCTTTCTTATGTATACTTGCAAGAGGGACAAAATTATTTATTGTTGAAAACAAGACCATACTTAACTTGACGACAATTTTCTGAAATGCTTCGTCCATCTTCCATGTCTTCGTCCCTGATACGTCTCACAACAGGTCTGAAACACGTGTGAAACTTGCACATTCAACACCTGTGGTTGTCAGGTCACTTCACCTAATAGTCTAGTATGGGGTCAGCGGAAGACAGAGGTTCGACACCAGACAACCAAGACTCTTTGCTATTGGTTAGCATATTTTCTGTGGAACAGCAGAATTGTGACACGTGACGTAGAAAGCAGAGGATTCTGTTACCCTTTTGTTTACAATTCTTCTTCCTTGTCCTGTCTGAAAATTAGATAGAAATTTCATCTATAATTTGGGCGCTGTAGATGTTTACAAGTAGGGCATAGAGAAATATGTTGTTGCTCAATTATCGCCTCTTCTGTGTTCGAATCATTCAAATAACAACTGATCTTTTGGTTTCGTGCCGATATCTAGCATTTCTAGTTCACCTGATTCTAGTTCACCAGCTCTTGGATAGCTATGGTTCTAGTTAACCGCGGGTCTTTTGTGACCATATCTCTATTTGGTGAACTATGGTTCCACTTCAACGGGACCTGGTTCGCCCTGATTCTGTTTGACCAGGTCACACATATATGGTCGTGGGTCTTGTTAATTAGGTCTGGGGAAATCTATAGTGGTGGTTCATTGTACTTTGGAGAACAGTGAACACGATGGCAATTAGGTTACAGTGACATAATCAAAATAACATTGAGCTTTCTAGTTTCCAATGTTTGTTCTCGACAAATTATAGAACTATTGTCTATGTGAGACCATCTCTTTTCATTTAAAGTATCTGTGTATGCAAATTAGTCAAAAGATTTCACAGTATCTTTTTCGATCGGTGAGTGACAGAACTAAGTATTATCTAAGTGAGGATACTTCATTCAAAGTATCTACATACAAAAGGTAGTCAGTCAAATGATTTCAAAGTATCTTTTTGATTTCAAAGTATCTTTTGTTTTTGCCTCGACGATTTCTTTTCTAGATACATTAGCGTATACTTGGAACTGCTTTCCTCTTGGCCATTTCAATATACTTGTAATACTATGGACCACTTCACCCACATTGTATGAAACGTACGAGAAAAATACATAATATCGTTGGGAAACTAACAAAATGTATTAGACACGTCTTTCTGTACAAATGTATATCATTGTTAGCGAAAGATACAAACCACTTTCCTCTTACAATATCTAAACTTCTTATTTAGCAAACCCCCATCATAGTAAGAGAGAACAACCTGTTCAAAAAGTTAGATCAGATACATCAAAAGTTAGAACGTATAATCAAAAGTTAGATCAGATACATTAAAAGTTAGAACGTATAATCAAAAGTTAGATCAGATATATGCAAATCATATCAGATTTATCAATTCATTTTAACAGTAGTAAAATGTGTACCTTAGAATGTATATGTTTACATGGTTCTACTATGTGTGTATGTGTGTGTGTGGGTGTGTGTGTATGTGTGTATGTGTGTCTGTATTTTTTGGCTGCATACGCCTCTTCTTCTTCTGTTCTGTCTGTTCGACACGTCTGTGATACCTGGGCATTCTAATCATCTGTACAGACTTAATTCAGCTCAATAAATTCACCTGGAAGTACCACGCAGCCTCATTACCCTTACCTCTACCATCACCCGTTGACTTAACAGCCCAGGTGGTTATATTACACTGTTGCAGGTGACCCTTGTGTCTGAGTGCATAGGGCCTTGGACCGGTCCGTCATCCCATCCTATAGAGCCTTGGACCAGTCTGTCATCCCACCCTATTTCAGAGCCTTGGACCGTATATTCCCTGCGTGTCGTAGAAGGCGACTAAAAGGGGAGGGAGCGGGGGGCTGGAAATCCTCCCCTCTTGTTTTAAATTTTCCGAAAGAAAATTTAAAACGAGTGTGTGTGTGTGAGGGTGTGGGCCATGCAAGGGACAGAGGTGATTAGAACGACGTGATAGAGGCTGAAACAGGGCTTATGAAGTTGTTTGAGGCCTGGTGGTGGGTAGAGGCCTCTGGTTTCGGTACTTTATACACGACAGCAAGGGAATGTCTGTGAGCGAAAGAGGCCATTTCTTCCACTGTTCCTGGCGCTACATCGCTAACACGGGAAAGAGAGAGAGCGAGAGAGAGAGACAGAGGCAGGGTGCACAAGAGAAGAATGCAAAAACAAGGTTATCTGTTGCGATGGACTGGAAGCTGTGGACCCAAGATAGCAAAGGAAGAGGAACCTCTCCACCCACCTCTCCCTCCGGCTCAATTGCCAGCGGGAATCAAGATCAGAAAAAATTTAGTATGGTGGAAACACACAACCATAGAGATATTTCAGGAAAGTGTGGATTAGAACACAGGAAAAGAATCATGGAAAGAGAAGGAGACATAAAGATAGTGGTGTGTGGGGATGAAGAGATAGTACCGACGTATTATGAAATAGTGCCAATACGCAGAGCTAGCACGTAGCGCTCACCGCAGGGCTAGCACGTAGCGCTCACCGCAGGGCTAGCGCGTATCGCTCACCGCAGGGCTAGCGCGTATCGCTCACCGCAGGGCTAGCGCGTAGCGCTCACCACAGGGCTAGCACGTAGCGCTCACCGCAGAGCTAGCACGTAGTGCTCACCACAGAGCTAGCACATATCGCTCACCGCAGGGCTAGAGCGTATCGCTCACCGCAGGGTTAGCGCCTAGCGCTCACCACAGGGCTAGCACGTAGCGCTCACCGCAGGGCTAGCACGTAGTGCTCACCGCAGGGCTAGCACGTAGCGCTCACCGCAGAGCTTGCAAGTAGTGCCAGAATAAAGCCACATGAACTACGTATCTTTGAGTGTTATGTGAGAGATGGAGAGTGAATGTGTTTGTGGAATGAATGCCAACAACGTACATGTATGTGAGGCATGATGAGAAGATAGTGACCTGGATCAAGGAAGCGAACTTGACAGCCACTGTAATGCTGGCTCTGCGCCGCTGTCATTAACCTCTCGCATACCCAGGTAAGACTCCCTCCCTGGTACTCCCCTGGTCAGTGGTTGCCTCCCACCTACTACTAAGGAGGGAGACAAAGAGAGAGGGAGAGGTGGTGGGTGAGGGAGTGAGGGAGGGAGAGGTGGTAGGTGAGGGAGTGAGGGAGGGAGAGGTGGTGGGTGAGGGAGTGAGGGAGGGAGAGGTGGTAGGTGAGGGAGTGAGGGAGGGAGAGGTGGTGGGTAAGGGAGTGAGGGAGGGAGAGGTGAGGGAGTGAGTGAGGGAGAGAGTGGTGGGTGTCAGACACCGTCAGTTTTGGGAGGGAGTGAGAGGGGCGGGTTGTGGCGGTCCTGAAGCCCAGCCTGGGGCTGACCACCGGATATTATGACCTCTGAAAATCGCTGACATCACGGGCTGCGGATTTCCTGTGTGCGTCGCACGCGGCTGCGGCGGCGTCGCCAGGCAGCGGGAGGATGGAAAGGGGTAGGTAGGTAGGTGGAGGACCAACCTGCGGCGCTGCGGGTCATGCTGGAGATCCGTCCCCTGCGGCACGCACCCGCACCCGCACACTAATGACTCCCTGCTGGAGTTAGAGTCGTATAAAACAAAGATTCCTCCGTGTCTCGTGCGGTTAAGACAGGGGGTGAGGCAAACTCGCTTTCGCGACCAATTATATAAATTTTCGACGATAATGTTTATGGATGTTGAGTTATGCAATGTTGATAGTCTCCTAGGGAGAGGAAATACCAGCCCCTTAAACCAGAAGTTGGAAACTTTTTGGACATGTATTATTCAGTGATGACTCAATGTGTCACAAAAATCGAACGACCTGTCTCCATCACTACCAAAGAATGATCGAGTCGAATCCATCTTGATTTATCTGATTAATTTCATCGTCACATCAAAGGATGTTCAGGTTTGCCTACGTCATTTACGGATTTAAGGAAGCACTTCACTGTCTACTGTGCAGATGGTAATAGATGCAAAAATATCACGTAATTGGGTATCTAACAATTAACAGTTTACGCAGAGGATTGCATGGGACAGTCCGTTTCGCGACCCTTGGTCGAGCATTGTGGTGTCTGACGTACTCAATGATCAATGATCAATGATCATTATTCGTTAGATCGTAGTCAGGTGTCAGGGATAGTGATCAAGTTGGTGGATTTATATACTCGGATAATCTGTATTTAATCAACATACTTATCTAACGCTAGAGAAACGCCCTATTACATCAATCGAACTTCTTAGATACACTGATTTCGCCTTAATTCATGGAAATACCAAAGTTTGGAATATTACAAAACAATTATGTTAAAAGTCATCTACTTTAAGAATTTGTTGACACATTCAAACCCGTCAGAACTGGTATTACATGAATTATAAACCCATACCCATCTGAAAGGCGATGAATGGTCAATAGATTATATTGTCTTTAAAAAGGATATGAATTTCATGCATTTCGGTAATGGGACATTTCTCCTCTTGTCATGCAAATCGTCTACAGTAACTGGAAGGATAAGGGCGAATGTCGACTGGTAATTTATCCATGGGAGCGTAACCCTAATACCTTCCCATAGCAGTAATGGTGTACATATTCTGCCTCAGCAATAGCCTTGCTCTCGCCTCGTTCATGGAAATGACTCAAATGGTCGATCATGTTCACGCAGTTCGAAGATGGTCATGGGCTGTGTGGTGTCTGGTAACTACTGGTTTGTACGCTGTTCGGAGGTCGGTACTGTTGTTGTACGGAGATTGCTAATTACCAGTTTGAAAACAATTTGGAGGTAATTGCTGGTTGTTTGGAGTCTGCTTACCACCAGTTAGATAGCAGTTCGGCTGGTCGCTGCTGAATTATGTATTTTAAATACATTTCTTTTGCTCTGGTTTCAGTGCATTACACACGTGAGCTAGAGTATGGATGCGGGCTAATGAGGGCTTCTCTTCATCCTTTTCTGGCGCTACTTCGCTAACGTGGAAAAGACGAAACAGTCAAAAATATCTTTCGTGTCTCATCTGGTCTTTGAGCAGTTTGATTGGCACTGCCAACGGTGTGTGGCGTGTGTGGATCCTCCTGCCATAAGACTTACACTGGAGGCACTTGGGATCAAATGGTTGCCATGGATGTCGATCAGATCGTATGTCGACGTCTCATTATGCGCAAGATCCCCGACCCATGTCTGCGCTCCATGATGTCCATGACGGACTTGGGAACTATGGAGTATGTAAATACGATACTCCATAAACATCACATACATATCGCACAGCCACACCTTCTACTGAGGATTATGTTATTTGTGGGTAGAATTACAGTCCAGTTAGCCAAGACCATAGACGCCTTGACCACGAGGCACTGTATGGTGATGCTATCACTCGCCACACGTTGGTCAAACTCTTGAAAGAACCTTATCTTCAGTTTTCTTTGTGCGCGGAGATGAAATTCCTGACTGGCCTCATTCCTGCATTGTGTATCGGCTCACTTCCCTCACTCGTTGTGGGTAGAAAGATACAATTGATCTCTCTTTCTCATGCTAGTTCTTCGTGTACAGGGCAGCGGTGAAGAACAATGAACAGACAAAGAACAACCTCATTTGCTCAGAGCCACCCTAGAGCTGTCATGTGTACTACACCAAGACCAGATCCTCCTACCCACAGACAAGCTCTACAGAGGTTTTCCTTACTTTTCTCAGCCCACTTCATGTGCCCTTCTTCAGCCCATTCACAGCATGTCGCCCTCTGTATATCACATCGGTCCAAATCACTCTATCCGTTCAGTGCCTCTAACCCCTCCTGCAATTCAAGCACTGATGATATAAACCAACTTTCACACAATCTTTCCACCTCTTTCTCGGTCTCCGCCTTTTCTTTGCCCCCTCCGTTTCTGACACGTAGATCCTATTAGAAAGTCTCTTTTCACTCATCCTCTCCACGTACGAGCACCTTCAGGACGCCCACTACGGCTCTTTCAGTCATACTCAGCTGACCACCACATCTCACACTATCATCCCTGGAACGACGAACCCTCCTCACATCACATATTGACATTAACCATTTCATTTCCAACACAACCACCCTCTTGTCGTTTTCTATATAGGACCCATGATTCGCGTCCACACAACGCCGCTGGGACCACTATACCGTCAAACATACCCATCTTTGCCCTCACAAGAGAGTGCCCTTTCCACACACTCATCACTGCACCCATGACGTTCGTCCCCTCACTCACCCTATGATTCACCCATCCTCTGCCATGTCCACTCTCAGGTATCTAAAACACTCCACCTCCTCCAGGTTCTCTCCATTCAAAATCACACTCACACCAGCCTGTCTTTCCTCCCTTGCTAAGCCTTACTTTTATTCTCGTTGACTTCCATCTTACTGCTTGTACACACACACACACACACACACACACACACACACACACACACACACACACACACACTTCCAAACTCAGACAAAAGAAACCGCAGTTTCTCACTCAAATCCGCCACTACGGTCGTGTAATTTGGAACCGTATCTTACCTCGCATTCTCCCTCCAGAAGTCCCCTCCTCTCACCCATAGGGCTCCGGCAGCCCTCAAGAAGCTAGTCACGTATGAGATCACAAAACCAAGAAGTGTGGCGAGGATGCGGCCGGGGCAGCGCGCACGTCTTCGTCGGGTGAGCACAAGACAGTTCGAGAATAAGTATACAGTGTCCCCAGTGTGGACGCTGGTGGATCCATGTGATACTCTGAATCAGTATTTGTAAAGCTGGAGAGTTAGGTGGGAGTCTCAAACGCAAACGAGATAGTTCATAAATGTCAAGGATGTATCCAACCAGATAGGCATATGTCTGGTGGGTTGGAGTTTAAGACTGGGTTACGTAGGCAGTTATCTAATGCATGTCAGGTAATCACTGTGTGTGTTTATGATGTGTCATATGTTTCTTTGTGAAGATGATTTGTAAGCATAAGTTGCAGAAATGTGACTCAAGGGGAAAGCTTTAACTTTTTACTGCTGCATTTGTAGTGGAAATGAAACGTTGAGTGAGAAGCATTTAGATATATTGCAAAGACCTGAATGTCGGACATTTTAAAATGAAATCGTTTTGAAAGTATTTTTGTGTCACTGTGCCATTGTTTGTGGTTGTTAAGCGGTAGGGTGCTGTTCTGAGTGCCCTGTTTTGTATGGTATGGAGTTCTCTTATACTACCTACGGAGAGGTGAGGCGTAGGTTAGGGTGGAGCGGATGAATTCTGTTTCTGTCTTCTCCAAGTTTGGTGCTGCTGGATGCCTTGAGTGTGTTGATTTTGCTCATGACCTTTTGCGTCGATGTGTGCGTGGTGTGGGAGGAAATGTCATGCGTGTTTCATGTGTGTGTCGTGTGTGTGTCATATGTGTGTCATGTGTGTGTGTCATGTGTGTGTCCTGCATGTTTTATGTATGTGTCGTGTGTGTTGGAGTCCCGTAGCCCCTGTACGTCCTGCAGCTTCTGTCAGTCCCTCTGCCCTGTCAGTCCCCATTTCATGTCAGTGCCCCTGACCCGGTCAGCCCTCCAGCCTCAAGTCAGTCCTCCAACCCCTACCAGTTTCCCTGCCTCTGTTGATACCCTGCACGAGTCACTCCCCTGCACCTGTCACTCCCCCGCACCTATCAGTTTCCCTGCGCCTGTCAGATCCCTACCCATCTTGTCCTCACCCGTGTTAAACCCTCTCCTCCCCCACCACAGGCCCGCCAGCCAGCCTACACCCCGCTGGTCACCTTGGCAATCATATAACCCCGACCCTCACCCCATCCTCCTCCTCGACTTCCCTCCCTTCTCCCCCTCCTGTTCCTTCCTCCTCCTTCTCCTCATCCTCCTCGACTTTCCTCCCTTCTACCCATCCAGTTCCTTCCTCCTCCTCCTCCTCCTCCTCCTCCTTCTCCTGTTCTACACCCAAGGCAGGACACCCCGTGAACCGGAGAACTGGATACTTACAAATGAACAGAGTCACATTCTGAATTCGTGACACACGCGCTCATCTGTAGGGGCCACGTTGGCAAGGAGAGAGAGAGAGAGAGAGAGAGAGAGAGAGAGAGAGAGAGAGAGAGAGAGAGAGCTGATTTTCACCTTTACAATATCTGCTTCTGACAGTATGACGTTAGCTATGAACATGAAGAGAAAAGATATCCATTTGAGTAGAATGTTGGCCGTGGACTATACGCCAGAGTCGCGAGGTGGTATATGTGTTCGCTGAAACCCTGTACATGCTACCACTACACTGCTTACCAGCCATCTTGCTCCTCCGGGAAAGGCAGGTGAGGTGAAGTGTTGTTTGGCTCAAATTTATCAGGAATATCGAGGAATGGTTTCTTATCTGTTATCATTATTATCATTGTCGGTCAGGTGAGCTATTGGCCACCGCGGTAATGGCGGCCACGCGCTATTTCCGGCGTGTGTGCAGCGCCCCGTCACGCTCAGCACGCGATTGGTTAATTGCTCCGCTGGACGGGGACGGTGATTGGTCGGCTGCACGTGGTGACGCCACGGTACATGGACTCCTCCGTCTGCCACCGGAACGCTCCTCTGAGTTACGACAGCCATTACGACCACTCTAGAAAAAGGCTAATATTTTCCCTCTGTGTGTCTGAATGTCGCGGAGGGGAGGGGGGGAGGGAGGGGGATGGGCTATGGAGGAGGTTGTCTGGCCGGAATTACGGCAGTTGGCGGCGTCTGGCAGGTACATCACCACGAGCGGTGCAGCACGCGCGCTACACCCCGGGAAAATGGCGACGTCTGACATGCCGGAGGCTACTTGGCCTCCCGGATCTTGCCTTCGTCCTCCTCCCCCTCAGGATATATACCACACCGCAGCCAGGGATATATGTATACAGTGTGATATAACCAGGGCGATATACTGTGGGGTCCAGGGAGAAGGGGGCCAGCACCACCTGGGACGTGACCTGACGAAGGTGGTTGATGGACGACGACACAGGCTCAGGCTGGGCTGGGGAGGAACAGGTGCGGCCAGGGAGACGCACCTGTCGCGGTCTGGTGGGTGGTGGGAGGAGGAGGAGGGGGGATCAGCACGCGCGGCCTGGCGCGGCGGGGGAGGGGCGCGGCGAGGCGCGGCGCGCGAAGTTGAGGGTGTCAATTCCCGACACAGCCCCGGGGCGGTGGTGGCGACCGCCTCCGCCCTCCGTCATGGCCACCGGCGCCACACACTCCACCACCACCACCGACGTGGCTCCTCCTCCGGTCGCCTCCAGGGTTCCTGAGGTGTTAGGTTCGTCTTATTCTTGTTTTCACTTTCTTTACCTTGAGCTTTGACGCCGCGAACAAATACTTCTGATGTATGCCTGTTTATCACATGCTTATATAAGAGGAGCACACACATACACATATGCGTGTGTATATATATATATATATATATATATATATATATATATATATATATATATATATATATATATATATATATATATGTATATATATATATATATATATATATATATTCTTTCGTCTGTTTCCTTGCGCTACCTCGCTGACGCGGGAGACAGAGACAAATAAATATACATATATATTGTTTGTCTGTTACTGTCACTGTATGCGTTTGTCATTATAACACTAGTCGAACAAGGGTTACTGTATGTCTCAATAGCAGCAAATCTATCCACTTAGATCTGTATGTTCTGATGAAAGGCCTTCGTATTAAACAGAAACCAGGAAATCCTGAAGGGAAACAGACAAAAAATAACAGAAAGAATCATTAATTTACTAAATCTTGGACACCACTAACAGAAAGGTGGCCACTATAAGCAAGTGTTTTCGTAAGACAGTTAACCATTTTCAAACGAGGTCGCTGTATGCAGGTCACCACGACTGGTAGTTGGTCCCTTAAAAAGTGGCTGTTATGCACAGGTGACCCCACTGTACGGACAGGGGCAAAGGCTGGGTGGAATACGGGTGAGACAAAGTTGCGCTCCAGCTAGCCAGGTTCTCACAGTGGAAGGTTTCTCGTTACGAGGCGTCTCAGCCACGACCACCAGCGTGAGCTTTAGGAGTTAGAGAGGGACCTCAGCCGTGGCCAGCCAGCCTCGAGATATTAGAGAGAGTTAGAGAGGGACCTCAGCCGTGGCCAGCCTCGAGATATTACAGGGAGTTACAGGCGGACCTCAGCCGTGACCAGCGTCAAAAGATGACAGATCATAGAAGATCAGTGGCATTGGGTTCCATTCTGGTTTTGGGGATTCTTTAAGGGATATCCTGGCTTCCAGCTCCACCATAACTTTTAGGATCTTTAAGATGCTCTACATTGGCTTTATGGTTCCCGAAAGTATACACTGGCTTCTAGCTCTCTACTGGCTTTGGGGACCCTTAAAAGAATATACTGGCCTTGGGGTTCTTTAAGCTATATACTGGATTTTGCCTTTCCACTGGCTTTGGGTTTCTTAAAGGAATATACTGTTTTTTATTTAAGGTATATATCAGCTCTGGTCTTCTTTAAGGTATATATCAGCTCTGGTCTTCTTTAAGGTATATATCATCCTTGTATCTGATAGTGGCTATTAAGTCCTGGAAAGTATACGTCGTCTTAATGTTCTTCTCTGGCTTTAATGTTCTTTAAAGTTATTGTATTTTTTACCTTTAAGTTGGTTCAGGAGGGGCTTCCTATGAGTCTTGATGTTTATATATCAACTGGGTTTTGTATCTAACCATGAGTTCCTGCTGATGTTGAAACTTAAATTTGTCTTTGTGAGGCTTATATCACATCATACCATACTGGCTTCAAGCCCTCTACTGATCATGAGAGATAACATTGGTCATAAGACTCATACAGACAAAAGATTTATACTAGCATTGTGGTTTATATACTGGCATTCATCTTTGACGTCTAGTATTGTCTCCGGGACTAACAATATGGCTCAAACACTCTGAGGTTTTGACGTGGCTTTGGGGTTTATTCCAATAGATTCTATGTTCTATGATGCTTTGGGGTGTTCATTGGTTTGAGGGTTGCAACTTGGTATGAGGTTTAGGCTGACCTTAGGTTCGAGGCTTATGCATGATTTGTAGAATCACATTTACCTTAGGATGTTGACTGGTTGATAAGATTATTTTGATGTATGATTCATGGTGAGGTGCCTGAGGATTGGCGGAATGCGTGCATAGTGCCATTGTATAAAGGCAAAGGGGATAAGAGTGAGTGCTCAAATTACAGAGGTATAAGTTTGTTGAGTATTCCTGGTAAATTATATGGGAGGGTATTGATTGAGAGGGTGAAGGCATGTACAGAGCATCAGATTGGGGAAGAGCAGTGTGGTTTCAGAAGTGGTAGAGGATGTGTGGATCAGGTGTTTGCTTTGAAGAATGTATGTGAGAAATACTTAGAAAAGCAAATGGATTTGTATGTAGCATTTATGGATCTGGAGAAGGCATATGATAGAGTTGATAGAGATGCTCTGTGGAAGGTACTAAGAATATATAGTGTGGGAGGCAAGTTGTTAGAAGCAGTGAAAAGTTTTTATCGAGGATGTAAGGCATGTGTACGTGTAGGAAGAGAGGAAAGTGATTGGTTCTCAGTGAAAGTAGGTTTGCAGCAGCGGTGTGTGATGTCTCCATGGTTGCTTAATTTGTTTATGGATGGGGTTGTTAGGGAGGTGAATGCAAGAGTTTTGGAAAGAGGGGCAAGTATGCAGTCTATTGGGGATGAGAGAGCTTGGGAAGTGAGTCAGCTGTTGTTCGCTGATGATACAGCGCTGGTGGCTGATTCATGTGAGAAACTGCAGAAGCTGGTGACTGAGTTTGGTAGTGTGAAAGAAGAAAGTTAAGAGTAAATGTGAATAAGAGCAAGGTTATTAAGTACAGTGGAGTTGAGGGTCAAGTCAATTGGGAGGTAAGTTTGAATGGAGAAAAACTGGAGGAAGTAAAGTGTTTTAGATATCTGGGAGTAGATCTGGCAGCGGATGGAACCATGGAAGCGGAAGTGAATCATAGGGTGGGGGAGGGGGCGAAAATCCTAGGAGCCTTGAAAAATGTGTGGAAGTCGAGAACATTATCTCGGAAAGCAAAAATGGATATGTTTGAAGGAATAGGGGTTCCAACAATGTTGTATGGTTGCGAGGCGTGGGCTATGGATAGAGTAGTGCGCAGGAGGGTGGGTGTGCTGGAAATGAGATGCTTGAGGACAATGTGTGGTGTGAGGTGGTTTGATCGAGTAAGTAACGTAAGGGTAAGAGAGATGTGTGGAAATAAGAAGAGCGTGGTTCAGAGAGCAGAAGAGGGTGTTTTGAAATGGTTTGGGCATATGGAGAGAATGAGTGAGGAAAGATTGACCAAGAGAATATATGTGTCGGAGGTGGAGGGAACGAGGAGAAGTGGGAGACCAAATTGGAGGTGGAAAGATGGAGTGAAAAAGATTTTGAGTGATCGGGGCCTGAACATGCAGGAGGATGAAAGGCGGGCAAAGAATAGAGTGAATTGGATCGATGTGGTATACCGGGGTCGACGTGCTGTCAATGGATTGAATCAGGGCATGTGAAGCGTCTGGGGTAAACCATGGAAGGTTCTGTGGGGCCTGGATGTGGAAAGGGAGCTGTGGTTTCGGGCATTATTGCATGATAGCTGGAGAATGAGTGTGAACGAATGGGGCCTTTGGTGTCTTTTCCTAGCGCTACCTCGCACACATGAGGGGGAGGGGGATGTTATTCCATTTGTGGCGAGGTGGCGATGGAATGAATGAAGGTAGACATATATATATATATATATATATATATATATATATATATATATATATATATATATATATATATATATATGTATATATATATATATGAATATGAATAGATGTTTGTGTGTGTGTGTGTGTGTGTGTGTGTGTGTGTGTGTGTGTGTGTGTGTGTGTGTGTGTGTCTTCTTGCACATGTTTCCCGTCTAAGCGAGTTCTCACCAGCAACACACACACTAAGCCTTAAAGCAAAGCTACTGATTGTAGCGCAGCTCCGAAGCTGCAGGAGCCGCAGGAAAAAAACAATATTAATAAAAATAATAATAATAATAATAATAATAATAATAATAATAATAATAATAATAATAATGATAATAATAATAATAATAATAATAATAATAATAATAATAATAATGATAATAATAATAATAATAATAATAATAATAATAATATGATAGAGTTGATAGAGATGCTCTGTGGAAGGTATTAAGAATATATGGTGTGGGAGGCAAGTTGTTAGAAGCAGTGAAAAGTTTTTATCAAGGATGTAAGGCATGTGTACATGTAGGAAGAGAGGAAAGTGATTGGTTCTCAGTAAATGTAGGTTTGCGGCAGGGGTGTGTGATGTCTCCATGGTTGTTTAATTTGTTTATGGATGGGGTTGTTAGGGAGGTGAATGCAAGAGTTTTGGAAAGAGGGGCAAGTTTGAAGTCTGTTGGGGATGAGAGAGCTTGGGAAGTGAGTCAGTTGTTGTTCGCTGATGATACAGCGCTGGTGGCTGATTCATGTGAGAAACTGCAGAAGCTGGTGACTGAATTTGGTAAAGTGTGTGGAAGAAGAAAGTTAAGAGTAAATGTGAATAAGAGCAAGGTTATTAGGTACAGTAGGGTTGAGGTTCAATTCAATTGGGAGGTGAGTTTGAATGGAGAAAAACTGGAGGAAGTGAAGTGTTTTAGATATCTGGGAGTGGATCTGGCAGCGGATGGAACCATGGAAGCGGAAGTGGATCATAGGGTGGGGGAGGGGGCGAAAATTCTGGGAGCCTTGAAGAATGTGTGGAAGTCGAGAACATTATCTCGGAAAGCAAAAATGGGTATGTTTGAAGGAATAGTGGTTCCAACAATGTTGTATGGTTGCGAGGCGTGGACTATGGATAGAGTTGTGCGCAGGAGGATGGATGTGCTGGAAATGAGACGTTTGAGGACAATGTGTGGTGTGAGGTGGTTTGATCGAGTAAGTAACGTAAGGGTAAGAGAGATGTGTGGAAATAAAATGAGCGTGATTGAGAGAGCAGAAGAGGGTGTTTTGAAATGGTTTGGTCACATGGAGAGAATGAGTGAGGAAAGATTGACTAAGAGGATATACGTGTCGGAGGTGGAGGGAACGAGGAGAAGAGGGAGACCAAATTGGAGGTGGAAAGATGGAGTGAAAAAGATTTTGTGTGATCGGGGCCTGAACATGCAGAAGGGTGAAAGGAGGGCAAGGAATAGAGTGAATTGGAGCGATGTGGTATACCGGGGTTGACGTGCTGTCAGTGGATTGAATCAAGGCATGTGAAGCGTCTGGGGTAATCCATGGAAAGCTGTGTAGGTATGTATATTTGCGTGTGTGGACGTATGTATATACATGTGTATGGGGGTGGGTTGGGCCATTTCTTTCGTCTGTTTCCTTGCGCTACCTCGCAAACGCGGGAGACAGCGACAAAGCAAAAAAAAAAAAAAAAAAATAATAATAATAATGATAATAATAATAATAATAATAATAATAATGATAATAATAATGATAATAATAATGATAATAATAATAATAATAATAATAATAATAATTTCTGATTTCTGATTAATGGTTTTGCTTAATCCAGTTAGATTTTTTAAACTTGAGATTCAGAATTTAATGAAAGCTCAGCTATATTAGTTTTACAGAATAGGTCTTTATCTTGGAATGTGTGTGTGTGTGTGTGTTAGTGTACATTCTACTTTAGTGTTTGTCTTAAAGCTTCTGAATTATGTGTTTGACTGTATAGCACCATGAGGAGATTGCTTACCTTTTAGTCTTCTTTATATATTTAAAGCTGAGGCTGGATCATTCGTCTTTGCATTTGTATGTTTGTGACTAGTCTCTGACTAACATGGATATTTATTAGACTCCATTAAATTCACTCATTTCTTATTGATGGATAAATTCCATTTACTTTTAAGGAATATTATCTGGCAGCGGATGGAACCATGGAAGCGAAAGTGAATCATAGGGTGGGGGAGGGGGCGAAAATCCTGGGAGCCTTGAAGAATGTGTGGAAGTCGAGAACATTATCTCGGAAAGCAAAGATGGGTATGTTTGAAGGAATAATGGTTCCAACAATGTTGTATGGTTGCGAGGCGTGGGCTATGGATAGAGTTGTGCGCAGGAGGATGGATGTGCTGGAAATGAGATGTTTGAGGACAATGTGTGGTGTGAGGTGGTTTGATCGAGTAAGTAACGTAAGGGTAAGAGAGATGTGTGGAAATAAAAAGAGCGTGGTTGAGAGAGCAGAAGAGGGTGTTTTGAAATGGTTTAGGCACATGGAGAGAATGAGTGAGGAAAGATTGACCAAGAGGATATATGTGTCGGAGGTGGAGGAAACGAGAAGTGGGAGACCAAATTGGAGGTGGAAAGATGGAGTGAAAAAGATTTTGTGTGATCGGGGCCTGAACATGCAGGAGGGTGAAAGGAGGTCGAGGAATAGAGTGAATTGGATCGATGTGGTATACCGGGGTTGATGTGCTGTCAGTGGATTGAATCAGGGCATGTGAAGCGTCTGGGGTAAACCATGGGAAGCTGTGTAGGTATGTATATTTGCGTGTGTGGATGAATGTATATACATGTGTATGGGGGTGGCTTGGGCCAATTCTTTTGTCTGTTTCCTTGCGCTACCTCGCAAACGCGGGAGACAGCAAAAAAAAAAAAAAAAATATATATATATATATATATATATATATATATATATATATATATATATATATATATATATATATATATATTTTTATTTTTATTATATATATGTATATATATATATATATATATATATATATATATATATATATATATATATATATATATTATCCCTGGGGATAGGGGAGAAAGAATACTTTCCACGTATTCCCTGCGTGTCGTAGAAGGCGACTAAAAGGGGAGGGAGCGGGTGGCTGGAAATCCTCCCCTTTCTTGTTTTTTTTTCTAATTTTCCAAAAGAAGGAACAGAGAAGGGGGTCAGGTGAGGATATTCCCTCTAAGGCCCAGTTCTCTGTTCTTAACGCTACCTCGCTAACGCGGGAAATGGCAAACAGTATAAAAAAAATAATAATAATGATAATAATAATAATGATAATAATAATAATAATAATAATGATAATAATGATAATAATAATGATAATAATAATAATAATGATAATAATAATAATAATAATAATAATAATAATAATAATGATAATAATAATAATAATAATAATAATAATAATAATAATAATAATAATAATAATGATAATAATGATAATGATAATGATAATAATCATGATGATAATATTAATAATCATAGGAATAAAAATAGTAGTAATAATGATAATAATAATAATGATAATGATAATAATAATATTAATGATAATGATAATGATAATGATAATAATGATAATAATAATAATGAAAATAATAACTGTACAAAGGCAAAGGGGATAAGAGTGAGTGCTCAAATTACAGAGGTATAAGTTTGTTGAGTATTCCTGGTAAATTATATGGGAGGGTATTGATTGAGAGGGTGAAGGCATGTACAGAGCATCAGATTGGGGAAGAGCAGTGTGGTTTCAGAAGTGGTAGAGGATGTGTGGATCAGGTGTTTGCTTTGAAGACTGTATGTAAGAAATACTTAGAAAAGCAAATGGATTTGTATGTAGCATTTATGGATCTGGAGAAGGCATATGATAGAGTTGATAGAGATGCTCTGTGGAAGGTATTAAGAATATATGGTGTGGGAGGAAAGTTGTTAGAAGCAGTGAAAAGTTTTTATCGAGGATGTAAGGCATGTGTACGTGTAGGAAGAGAGGAAAGTGATTGGTTCTCAGTGAATGTAGGTTTGCGGCAGGGGTGTGTGATGTCTCCATGGTTGTTTAATTTGTTTATGGATGGGGTTGTTAGGGAGGTAAATGCAAGAGTTTTGGAAAGAGGGGCAAGTATGAAGTCTGTTGGGGATGAGAGAGCTTGGGAAGTGAGTCAGTTGTTGTTCGCTGATGATACAGCGCTGGTGGCTGATTCATGTGAGAAACTGCAGAAGCTGGTGACTGAGTTTGGAAAAGTGTGTGGAAGAAGAAAGTTAAGAGTAAATGTGAATAAGAGCAAGGTTATTAGGTACAGTAGGGTTGAGGTTCAATTCAATTGGGAGGTGAGTTTGAATGGAGAAAAACTGGAGGAAGTGAAGTGTTTTAGATATCTGGGAGTGGATCTGGCAGCGGATGGAACCATGGAAGCGGAGGTGGATCATAGGGTGGGGGAGGGGGCGAAAATCCTGGGGGCCTTGAAGAATGTGTGGAAGTCGAGAACATTATCTCGGAAAGCAAAAATGGGTATGTTTGAAGGAATAGTGGCTCCAACAATGTTGTATGGTTGCGAGGCGTGGGCTATGGATAGAGTTGTGCGCAGGAGGATGGATGTGCTGGAAATGAGATGTTTGAGGACAATGTGTGGTGTGAGGTGGTTTGATCGAGTGAGTAACGTAAGGGTAAGAAAGATGTGTGGAAATAAAAAGAGCGTGGTTGAGAGAGCAGAAGAGGGTGTTTTGAAGTGGTTTGGGCACATGGAGAGAATGAGTGAGGAAAGATTGACCAAGAGGATATATGTGTCGGAGGTGGAGGGAACGAGGAGAAGAGGGAGACCAAATTGGAGGTGGAAAGATGGAGTGAAAAAGATTTTGTGTGATCGGGGCCTGAACATGCAGGAGGGTGAAAGGAGGGCAAGGAATAGAGTGAATTGGAGGGATGTGGTATACCGGGGTTGACGTGCTGTCAGTGGATTGAATCAAGGCATGTGAAGCGTCTGGGGTAAACCATGGAAAGCTGTGTAGGTATGTATATTTGCGTGTGTGGACGTATGTATATACATGTGTATGGGGGGGGGGGGGGTTGGGCCATTTCTTTCGTCTGTTTCCTTGCGCTACCTCGCAAACGCGGGAGACAGCGACAAAGTATAATAAAAAAAATAAAAATAAATAAATAATAATAATAATAATGATAATAATAATAATGATGATGATGATAATAATAATAATAATAATGATAACAATAATAATGATAATAATAATAATAATAATAATAATAATAATGATAATGATAATAATAATGATAATCATATCTGTTTCGTGATTCACTGTGAAATATCATATGATGATTGTAAGCTCCGCCCAGACTTGGGCCCTCCCACACCCCGACCTGTCTACACTTGGGCCCACCCACACTTGGGCCCGCCCACACCTGTCGGGGCGGTAATTGTGGGAAAGAGTCGTGTGGCGGCGGTTCATTATTGGATTAAGGATCCTCCCACGTCACACACACCTGCACAGCACAAGATGGTGTACCACGTCTGTACGAGCCTCGGCGAGCTGGTCGAGTTAGGGTTTGAGGTGGTTAACTGAAGCTCGTGGCTCTTGCCACGTCCCTACAAGGCAGGTTTCTGGAGGCAAGGGTGTGGGAGGTGTCCAGGGTGAGGGCGGTCTTCTGTGGCCTTAGCCGCCTACCAGGGATCTACAGGTCAGGCCTCTGGAGGCAGAGAAGACCTGAGGTTTCCCGAGGCACCCGAGGTGTGAGTGGGGTGGGCAAGTCAGCTGGCCAGACACGGGAGAGGAGACGTTATGGTTGTCAAGGGACTAAGTTACTGTGTGATCATGTATGTCTGATGGAGTTGGATTAACTATCAGACATTCAGAGTCTGAGTTAAAGTCGTGTTCAGGTAAAATCGCGGGCATCCAAAAGGAGACATTATATTCAGAAGATATTGCTCCTGAAGGACAGTTGTCCCTTCTGACGGAGGCATACGCCTAAGACACACTTGTTTGTCTCCTTCAAGATCGCTACGTCTCCCTCTGCGTTTACCAGTACAGGTAAACCTGTTCCTCCGGGACTCGGGTGAGTTCTTTATCAACGCCAGGGGTCTTCACCGTCGCCAGCTGACCCACCTTACCCTGCAGCTTCTCAGGATTCGTCTCAGCGAGACTGATCCTCTCTTGGGTTGAAGCTTGACCCGATTCGTCCCATTAGGAGTAAATCACTCGCGTCAAAAGTAATACATTATCTTGAATATATACTTCAACACGTTACTCTCCTTCCAAACACCGCTGCACCTCTCGTGTGTGCCTCCTCCAGCTCAGCCTTACCAGGGTGTCCTCCCTTCCTCACGGGTGCTGGGGCTGGCAAAGGGCACTCGGCACCCTCTCCCTACCCCCTACTGCCTCAGCCGGGGGACCAGCCATTCACATCCCCGCCATCCTCACACAAACACTCAGGAAGTGCCACAATGTCTCCTCTTGTTCCTCTTCCTCCTAATCGGCTACCTTGTGGGGGTCCTCTTTTTTCATCTCTCTTCTCTCTTCTTGTTGTTCGCTTCGCTGCTGCTGCTGCTTCTGTTGCTGCTACTGCTATACCTGTTCTTCTGTCAATGTTACTGTTGTTTGGGTGACCTGTTGAGTTAATATATTTATAATGTCAAGAAATTGGTCATAATTGTCTCATTAATGACACCCAGTCAACGTACAGTTGAGGTCCCCCTCCCAACTGTCACTGGTCACCCTTTGAGGCAACTCCTCCCCTGAATGATACAGCCCCGCCCAGCCCAGCCCAGCCCAGCCCAGCTCAGCCCAATCCAGCCCCGCCCAGCTCAACCCAATCCAGCCCCGCCCAGCTCAGCCCAATCCAGCCCCGCCCAGCCCAGCCCAGCCCACCCCACCCCACGGACACACTGCGCTGATGGCAAGGAAAAATCACAACTGCCACAAGCGTTGAATTACCCCCCCCAAGCAACGCTCACCATTGTGAGCGACATATGCCGGTAGCAAATGAGTCTCTCATTATAACGTAGCGTTAGCGTGATGTGTGGTGAGTGGTGAGGAGGCGTGTTGACTCATGGTGAGTCATGGGTGCAGTCTGGCTGAGTGGGTGAATCCGCTAAGCTGTGAGGGGATGAGTACATTCACCTTCCTACCAGGAGTATGTATATGGACGTGTGGGACTTTAGCTATATATATGTATATATATATATATATATATATATATATATATATATATATATATATATATATATATATATATATATATATATATATATATATATATATATATTTGTTAGGGCTTTTGGTTAGTCTTTTCTACGGAGCTGTTACTGACTCGTATACATAGATAGATAGATAGATAGATAGATAGATAGATAGATGGATGTCCAAGTAGTCAGGTAGATAGATGAATCGATAGACAGATAAATACATGAAAAGATAGAATCAGATAAATAGGTAGTGAGAGAGAGAGAGAGAGAGAGAGAGAGAGAGAGAGAGAGAGAGAGAGAGAGAGAGAGAGGGGGGGGGGGGGTGGGAACAGACAGACAGATAAACAGACAGACAGATACCCTTTTAGTCCAGAAGATCACCATTCCTCTCTGTCCGGACTGCTGGTTCAGAGCTCACACATACAACACGACGGAGCAGAGAAATTCAGGAAACAGAGACGCATTCCCCTCTGATAATTTTACCAAACGACAGGAAACCTTTAGTGTGTCACATTCGAGGTTCCAGCCTAACTTGAGGTGGATCCCAGCTATCTTATGTTATCTCTAGTATGAACATTGTCAATAAGGCTCATCAAGTTACATATTCTCAAAGGTTCCCACCGGCAAGAACCATGCATATGGAGAGAACGTGTCTTAGAATGATCTTGACCACCTGAGGGAAGTGTTCTAGTTGTATTTTCGACAGGATGGTCACAACGTTGCCAGCCATCGTGACCCCAGTGTTTGATAGGAATGAAGCTTAAGTAACAGGTTGAACGATTTCTGACATATACAAGAACCTTTTAATACAGTGATACCTAAGATACCATATCTCCTGAGCATCGTTATCAATAGCGTGCATTTCGGTGGTTTTAACAGAACCCTTGCCATAACATCTTAGAATCTTATACACCAGTCTGGCGTTGAATGGTTCCAGAATAGTCAAAGGGTAACATCCGGGGTTAGAGAGAAGACAAGGATGAAGGAGAGAGTGGCACTCCTGAAGAAGGAGGAGGTGTTGGAGTGTGTTGAGAGAATGTAAGGAAGTGGGTTCATGATTGTTGTGGGTTAGAATGAAAGTAGAGTGTATGAGCTGGGGTGGAGTCAGCACTTATGTACGTGCTGGTGAGACGGGTGAGGGTGAAAGGAGTGCTTTCTGGGAGGAGCTGCGTGAGCGCAAGGGGATCGAATCCCGGCAAATGGAGAATCACTAGTTGTACTTATGGTGCGCCTGGGTCGCGGTTGTGTAATGCCACCATGGCTGTTTAACCTGTTCGTGAACTGGATGATGGGTAAAGGGTGAACTATGAGTTTTGGGTCTTGAACTCAAAAGAAGAGATGATACGAGGTACAAGAAAGGTTATCTTCTGATGGATGAGGAGTGTGGTAGCAGGCGCTCTCTGGTGAGTGAGGCTGACCAGGTTGTGTTGAAATGTTTTGAGCATAAGATGATGAGCGAAGAAGGACTGACTATGAGAATCTCCGCGTCAGATGTGGCGGGAGCAAGGTGGGGCACAGAGAGCGAGAAGGATATGAAAGGATTGATGAAGGAGGCTCTGAGATACCGGGGCCTGAACATTCAGGAGGGTGAGAGGCGTTCACGGGATAGATTGAAATGGATCGATATGAAATATGGAGGGCGAAGTAATGTCACTGGGGTGAAGCAAGGCATATATATATATACATACACACACACACACACATATATATATATATATATATATATATATATATATAAAGCCTGACCCTGATGTTGGCAGGAGTACCCATGACTGATGCCACGGTAAAAGGCAACACTGACGTGGACTCTGACACAGCAGAGAACTCGGGCATTACCAGACCATAATTCCAACATCTCAGATCTTCAACAATGATATCTGGATCTTCGTTGGCAGCTCCCTAGCCCCTCCCTCAACCATGGCGTGAGGGCAGCGGTTGAGGAGCCTTAACGTGTTGGGATGCACACCCTCCTTGGGGAAGGGAGGCAGGCTGGGAAGTGGGTGACTCAGGAACTAGGAGAAAAAATATAAAAATGGGGGATGGAAGAGATCAATGGAAGGAGGGGTAGTGTACGATATGGAAAGGATGGGAAGGAATCACTAAATAAGTTGCTTTGCCTCGTAGCAGTGAAGATATATAAGGATGGGAAAGTGGTGACATAGAAAAAAAAAAGGAAGAGAAAAAGTATTGGTTAAAGAAATATCGGCCTTTTGTAAAATGAACCTTCACAAGAAGAAGACCGAGTGGGAAGAAGGGAGGTAATAAGAGGGAATGCCATGAAGGTGATATCTGGCCTTCTGTGGCGATAGAAGATATGTAGATATGGGAGAAGAGATCGCACCCGGCCGGAGGATGGAGAGAGAGAGAGAGAGAGAGAGAGAGAGAGAGAGAGAGAGAGAGAGAGAGAGAGAGAGAGAGAGAGAGAGAGAGAGAGAGAGAGAGCAGTGATAACAAGGCTTCAGGTCAGGTGGTTGGGGGGCAGGTCAGTAAATGGGTAAAGAAAATGTAGATTTCTATGCTGTATGGTATAGTTGTGTGCTGTACCGTGCTATACTGTGCTGTGCTGTGGTGTACTGTGGTGTACTGTGCTATACTGTGCTCTGCTGTGATGTGCTGTGCTGTACTGTGCTGTACTGTACTGTGCTGTGCTGTAGTGTGCTGTGCTGTACTGTGCTGTACTGTGCTGTGCTGTGGATTGCTGTGTTGTACCACGCTGTACCGTGCTGTGCTGTTCTGTACTGCACTGCAGCACTGTGCTGTGCTATGCTGTGCTACCGTACTGTTGTTATGTTAGCTCCACCGGCCAGGCTGGGACTGGTTCTAGTACTGTGTTGCTGCTGTGTTGAGCTATACAAACCAGGCTGGGAGAACAGCTATGCAGACCAGGCTGGGAGAACAGCTATACAGACCAGGCTGGGAGAACAGCTATACAGACCAGGCTGGGAAAACAGCTATACAGACCAGGCTGGGAGAACAGCTATACAGACCAGGCTAGGAGAACAGCTATACAGGCCAGGCTGGGAGAACAGCTATGCAGGCCAGGCTAGGAGAACAGCTATGCAGACCAGGCTGGGAGAACAGCTATACAGACCAGGCTGGGAGAACAGCTATGCAGGCCAGGCTAGGAGAACAGCTATACAGACCAGGCTAGGAGAACAGCTATACAGGCCAGGCTGAGAGAAAAGCTATACAAGCCAGGCTATACAGGCCAGGCTGGGACGGGTTCTTGTCTCCACAATGTACCGGAAGCGTCTCGTATGTCACCACCGCAAGGAAAAAAACTCTGTTTCTCTTGCCCTGTGCCTCTCTCTCTCTCTCTCTCTCTCTCTCTCTCTCATCTTTCGCTGGTCCACCGTAAAGTATTGCCTCACTACGGCCTCGAGTTCGAATCTGAAGCAGCCCCGAAACAGTGGTTCGAGTTGGGGGACATTTGTGAACCTTTCCCCCTTCCCTCAAAGGTGATCACTGGTTTGTAATCATTGTGATCAACGGATCATAAGAGTCTGTCGACTTTTCAGTAAACGTAGAGTATATTTCTGATATAATGATATGACGATGTCATCCGAAATATATGTTTTACCGACGAAGAATCAATTCGTTCATCACTTCGAATCGTGAACGATGAACCGATTCTCAGACATGATTCATCAGATCCCGAAATAATCACTCCTTCTGAGACATCTCTGATCGTTCATTACCTCTCGTTATTGCATGTGCATGACACCCTTATCTATAATCACCCAACGCCTGTAGCCATTATAATCCCCCAATATGATTAAAGAAATCCAATCTCATTACTTTCTCTAACACCTGCCTATCACTCACTGAAGCTGTTAATAACACTTTATATTGATATAAACCCTAAATGAGTTTTATGAAATCATAGAAAAATCATCTTTCTCTTTAATCCTGAATAGATTATATATCTATCTGAACGGGTATAAAGCCACTGCTACCAATTCAATTACAATTTCAATACTCTGTTCCTTGATAGAGGAACAGGATCCTAGTGTTGTCATCAGGTATCCCTGTACAATACTAGTGCAAGCATCTGGCAAGTGCTGCGAAAGCCAACGCTATCTCGGGACCCAGGATCGAGCCATGGCTTAGGTCTACACCCTTGCCACCTTGGAGCAAGTACACACGTCCTGTATCGTAAGCCCAGGGGTCATGTGAGCACCAGGTCGTGTGGTGAGGGAGGGAGCACACATGAAGGCCTGAGCAGCACTGTAGGTTACTTGCGAAGACCCTCTACCTCCCATAGACCACAATGGTCTACGTCCTTCAGCTTGCCTTTACCTGAGATTAATCCATCTTCATATATCTACGTACCCAGTTCTCTTCATATGATTAATCAAATTGATCACCTGTCATTAAAAGATATCACTCATTATATCATATCATGTTTATGTCAATTGATCATTTACAATAATCCTCTGTGTTTCGATTGATCGCTGATAACCTTCCTAAGTGGTCGCTGATAATGAACCAATATCATTTATCATCAAAATCCATCATATCGCATTCTGCAGACAGCAGACGCATCCCAATAATGCACTCTATCTTGATAAATCTTTCTCAACAATCGCCTCTAGTTTCCTTTGATAACTCATTCCCTCTAACAATGACCAGTTGATCACCGTTAATCACTTAAGATGTCATTTAGCTGTGTAACTAATTTGTTCATAGGTAATCCCAGACCTTAATGAGCCATCATGACAAAGAGCGATCAAAAAGACTTTAATAATCCTTTCTGAGATTTAATCACTAATTACAAGCCTGACTCACACGCCTTTGATAAATCCTATCATAAGAGAGATATGTAATCACCCAAAAATCATGTCTTGCAGTTCCAATTAATCCTTCTCAAACTCCCTGTATGATCATGTGATGAGATGCCCATGAATAATTAATCAGCGTTCAGCACTGATTATCTCTGAGATAATCCTGATAGATCCTCTCAATGAATAGATATAATCACCCGGCATCACCAATGTAAATCCAAATAATCCCCTCAGTGATTAAGCTTGATCATCCAATACCATTCATGATACGCCAATTGATCCCCGATAATCACTTGCATTCTTCAGTATCACCCAAAAATCTTGACCATTCCAACCCCCCCCCCCTTCCCCATCTCACTAATCAGCTATAATCACCCTCTCACATCCCATTAATCGCCTTTAAACTGCTCCTCACACTCACCCCTCACCCCCAACCCTCTCCCACACACACACCCGATGGTTCAGTGCACCTCCGCCACTTGATCTGATCAAGAGCCAGCGATTAAAAATGGTTGATCCACTCCCTTTGTTCGCAATGTCAACACCCACCAGACCTTCCCCCCGCCAGCCATACCTGGCCTCCTCACACGTCCTCACCCTGACGCTCCTCCCACGTCCTCACCCTGACGCTCCTCCCACGTCCTCACCCTGACGTTCCTCACACGTCCTCACCCTGACGCTCCTCCCACGTCCTCACCCTGACGTTCCTCACACGTCCTCACCCTGACGCTCCTCCCACGTCCTCACCCTGACGTTCCTCCCACGTCCTCACCCTGACGTTCCTCCCACGTCCTCACCCTGACGTTCCTCACACGTCCTCACCCTGACGTTCCTCACACGTCCTCACCCTGACGTTCCTCCCACGTCCTCACCCTGACGTTCCTCCCACGTCCTCACCCTGGCGCTCCTCTCATGAGTTTTATGAGACGAAGGAAGGATGGAATCTTATGAGAAATCATCCATCGTTGAGAATTCCTCTCTAGGGTTTCCCAGTGAAAGAAAAAACTAAAGAAAATTATTCATTCTAAGAGAATTTGTCAGTTACATCTAATTCTCAAATGTAACTAATATTATATATGATTACTTTTCGCGCTTTCTTTGGGATTCACTATTTAAGCTCATAGTCTAATACTTGGAAGATATCCATAGTAAAAAACTAACTCAAATATTGTGAGAGACAATATCATAAAATGTCTTTTCCTTGGGCGAGGGTTTAAAAAAAATGCCTTGAGGGCAGAATATATTCTGAACACCATAGTGTATATACACCAGTCCAGAAGGAACCTGAATCTACGAAAAAGAATGATATAAAGTTCCACATGTGGGTCCCCTTGCAGTAAACCAGAGTATATATATATATATATATATATATATATATAATATCCTCCAACATCCGGGATTCGAACCCAAGACGTCCATCTCTTGCTGGTGGATGTCTGGCACTGAGTTGTGTCACCCAGCTGGCACCCACCCTCCCTCCCACCCCTTTGTTACCATGAGTCACCTCGCCAGCTGTCACGCCGCTCGGTCGCTCGCCGTCACGGTAACACAGCCTATATCTTGGCTAGGTGGTGGCAGGGGCGTGACGCCGTCACATAGGAATGCGAAGCAGTGATATTGTCACGATGACGTGCTGTTACGTTACCACTGCCATGGTTGGGCCGTAGCGTCACAGTCTATGCGGCACCAGAGGTGTCACGGCCGTAACACAAGTCGGTCGTCACCCCCTGGGGCTACGGGGGACGCCCTCCTGCTGCAGTAACATAGACAAAGCTGGCCTCAGTCCCTCGAAGTGGAATGATCTCGTTTGTGTCCCTTCATCACAACACATGATTCCTTCAGTCTCTGGTGCGCGGCCGTCGTGCACCGAACTGATGATATCTCGTGTGTGTGTAGCAGGATTTTCACAAGATACATATGTGTCAGTGGCGTGTGGTATACCACTGTGGCGCGTGGTATACCACAGTGGTATTCACTGGCTACACCTGTGGTAGGCAGGTTTCCCCTACACAGTACACGGGCCCGACACACATCTACACACTGCACGAAGCATATCTGAGTACATAAGTCTCTTTGATATATTTCACTTTAGAATCGTGAGGTTGTAGTCTGGAGTATACCCATTCTGAGTATACTCTTCATAATCACCTTAATATACTCAGCAACATATAAAACTGGTCTATCCTGGTATGTTCTTATCTCAAGCATATTAATCCTTAACTATTGGTATAAGATTTCTTCAAGCATGGCTTTTGGAGTATACCAGTTATATTATTATCATTCCCGTGAGTATATTTCACGAAAGAACCAGAATATGTTTCTCTTTCGTCTTACAAAGGAACTTATAAACTCATGATATAGTGTATTTTCTCATATACATTCAGAACACCCCAATAACACTACAGTAGCAACATAGCAGCACTTTAGCAACACTACAGCAACAATACAGCAGCACTTCAGCAACACTATAGCAGCAATACAGCAACAATACAGCAGCACTTTAGCAACACTACTACAGCAATACAGCAGCACTTTAGCAACACTACTACAGCAATACAGCAGCACCTCAGCAACACTATAGCAGCAATACAGCAACAATACAGCAGCACTTTAGTAACACTACTACAGCAATACAGCAGCACTTCAGCAACAACATAGCAACACTAAAGCTACACTTAATGTTCAGACATGTGAAAGACATTTTTATTTTCTTTAAATTCTTTAGGATAAAAGTTCATGTCTTATGGCGAAACCAATGAAAAAAAAACTGTTTATAGATGGCTCTGTGTCGGGCTTGGTCAAGCAATTGACACGTTGAACATTCACGACTGATTGAACAATTATAACATCTACACCAGAGCATTAGCAAACACTGTGACTTTAGAATATCTTGAATACGTGGTCAGAATTATTTGGTTCTTCCTCTCACGATATTCAACACTTTTCATTGACAGCTGACGGTAATCTAACACTGTATTGCCTCACGACGCTTCTGAAAGCCTTTCAGTGCGACTCCTTCATAACGCTGAAATTCAGACATCAGTAGACTATCTGAGTGTCTTCCAGTGCTGAGAAATACCTGCAAATATGGTGGCCACTGTGACATAATCCTTACTTACATAATCAGCAACTTCAAGCATTATCACTAATCTTGATGGTGTGCTTACACTGTTATCCTTTAACATCATGAAGACTTCCTCACATATCTCCCTTGAGGTCCATCCACCCGACCTGCTCCAGCGTCCCTGGCGTTGCCTCCCTCACCCAGGTACTCCCAGTCCGTCTCGGAGGCCTTTGTCGATTTTTCACGACTCCTGAATACACTATGGACTCATAAACCTCGACTTCCTCCCTCAGATAGACCTCGGCTGTATCCCTGACGAACATATATAACGTGAAAATCCTTGTCCCTCAAGTCCCTCCCTACCTCCGCCAGCCTCACAAAACCCCTCCACTAACGCAAGAGAGAGAGAGAGAGAGAGAGAGAGAGAGAGAGAGAGAGAGAGAGAGAGAGAGAGAGAGAGAGAGAGAGAGAGAGCGTCATCATAATCCCATAAAGATCCCATTCTTCACCTTCAGAGGACCCCATTCACAGGTTCAGAGGGCGGCTATTCACGACTTCATAGACCCCCATTCATGGGTTCAGCTCCGGTACCCCATTAAAGCAACCGTTTACTCGCTATGACCCCTTTCCAGTCCCATCTGTATATAATCTCATAGAACCTTTTGACCCCCTCCTCAATTGACAGTGCTCAGCTCTCGACGGAGAACCTGCTCCTCCTTCGAAGAAAAATACCTCTGGGGAGGTGGCCGTCCGCTGCGCAGGAGAAGGAGGTTTATGGCGGACTGCGCCGGGGAAGGAAGGAGAAGGGGAATTTCATGGTTGTTGCTACGGATTTAGTGGTCTCAGATTTGTTTTCTTTGAGTCTGTGTCAGGATACCTTTAGCCCAAGGATGGTCCTTATTTTTTGAGGCTGTATCGCTTCCACACTTTGTGGGGTGGAGTTCGTATGTCACTCACCCAAGAGATCTGGAGGAAATGATCATTTGCCACAACTGGTGATCTCATAAGCCACTCTATTATACATTTACCTTGAGGAATATCTTGGTTGGGTCAGTGCTAATCTGAAGGGCTTTGTGTCTCCTCTAATAAGCCCTTGGTATGTCTAGTATTTCTAGATATTTCTAACTAGGAAAGACATTTTTCTTCAGTCTACTCAACCATACGTAACTTCCTTAGTGCTCATGAGATCTGCCACCCTAAGCAACACTCCCATCCTCTCCCATGGGTCTTAGGCTTCTGTCTAAGACGGATTTATGAGAGTCTCTGAGGCCGTCTAGGTAACGGGGCCCAGCGCGAAGAATGCCAAGCATCTCTGGAGGCATTCTGGTCATACCGCGCGGTTCCGGAGCGTGTGTGGCGAGCGGGGCGGCCGCTGTTGTCGGCGACGGCAGCGTCGGCCCCTCAGATCCCGGATTACGCGACCGACTTGACGAACGAACGGTAGAGCTAACCGTCCCCGACCCGTCGCCACTACCTGGAGCCGACCCGGTTCTCGAGCCACAATGCCCAGAGCCCCGGCTGTGGTGGTGATCCCCGGGGACCCCAGACCTGTTCCTCAGGGCCATGGGACCCTTGCTCAGTCCCTTCTCCCTGGGCTTGACCCTCATGCTAAAAGGGCACCTTAAAAAGAGAATAGAACATGGGTGACTAACTGGATTTCTAAGGCCATGATCTAGTCAGCCAGAACTGATGATAAACCCCTTATGGGACTCTGGATGTCACAGCTGGTACGAGGTGACCTGTCACATCCAGATGGTCTTCATCATACTTCCGCAGGTCCTCATCATACTTCTGCGGGTCTTCATCATACTTCTGCAGGTCTTCATCATACTTCTACAAGTCTCCATCATATTTTTGTGGGTCTGCATCATACATTCGCAGGCCTGTATGGCATATCTGCAGGTCGACGTCATATCAGGAGAAACTGGGGTCAGTATATCATCTACTACATCACTAGGACTGACGACTTGCTGGTTTGGTTTAATCACTTCATGACTTGCCTGGAAACCATCTAATGATTTGCCTGGAAACCTTTTAATAACTTGCCTGGAAACCATTTCATGACTTACCTGAAATTTTTTAATGACTTGCCTGGAAACCTCATAATGATTTCCCTCAGAATCACTTCATGACTTGCCTGGTAGCCTCTTAATGACTCGCCTGGAAACCACCTCAAGACATGCCTGGAAACCTCTTAATGACTCGCCTGGAAACCTCTTAATAACTTGCCTGGAAAGCTCTTCATGACTTGCCAGGAAACCGCTTCATGACTTGCCTGGAAACCACTTCATGACTGACACGTCCACTGAGGTGACTTTAGCCGTGTGCTTAATTTCCCAGACCACTGTTACCTGTGTACAGCCAGGAAGAGCTTCTGAGGTCTCGAGTTCACCGCAGACCAAGGATTCAAAACTGCTTCACTGGATTCGGTACTAACATTCAAGAAGATATGAGGAGGAAATCCAAGTATTCTAACACCAGGTCCTCATCTATTCATCAAATGAGACAAGAAATTCCATCCTCATTTCTCATATTTCTCATAAAAAAAAAGAAAAAAAACAGGCAATATGGCAAAAACCAATATGGCAGATAACACCTTATCCTTCTTCCCAGAGAAACAGGTACCGCTCCAACGACCTTTTCAGTGAGGCATATATTTAGGCTTTGCTTTGGTCATCCCGGCAGGTACTACGTCTACCTGTCTCCCACTCCCGCTACCTCGTCCCCAGGAACTCCTGTGAAACAGTGGAACTGTTGTCGAAACCTGTTTCATTAATATTCGAATATGTTTTTGCTTTGAAGCTTTTGATGTCTGAATAACCCGACAATCAATATTGGTTTGTTCTACTGAGATCATACGTCTTCCTTCAGTACCTCAGTATGTCTATGTGATGATGTCTTATACTTGGCTTCGAAGCTCTAGTGAGTGTCATTCTCAGTAGTTTGATCAGTTCGATGCTCGTGAACCGACAGTTCGAAATCAGTGCCATGTTTAACATAGCCACCTGCCTCGTCGTTCATCCAAACACACACAGACAATCATACACGCACTCAAAAATGCACTGTAGACACAAACACACGCACACAAACACATGGATACATACACAAACACATTGAAACAAGAACACACATAAAAACAAGTTTAACAAGGAAACGCATACATATACAAGCAATGACATAACAAAAAAATATAGACATACTTGACAATCATGACACAATATCATTGGCCACCTGAGATGCCACACGACCCTCCTGCTGGCCACGTGGTCGACCCCTGGAGGTGCCACACGACCCTCCTGCTGGCCACGTGGTCGACCCCTGGAGGTGCCACACGACTCTCCTGCTGGCCACGTGGTCGACCCATGCAGGTGCCGCACGACCCTTCTGTTGGCCACGTGGTTGGCCAATGGAGGTGCCACACGACCCTCCTGTTGGCCACGTGGTCGACTCCTGGAGGTGCCACACGACCCTCTTGCTGGCCACGCGGTCGACCCCTGGAGGTGCCACACGACCCTCCTGCTGGCCACGTGGTCGACCCATGCAGGTGCCACACGACCCTCCTGCTGGCCACGTGGTCGACCCCTGGAGGTGCCACACGACCCTCCTGCTGACCACGTGGTCGACCCATGCAGGTGCCGCACGACCCTTCTGTTGGCCACGTGGTTGGCCAATGGAGGTGCCACACGACCCTCCTGTTGGCCACGTGGTCGACTCCTGGAGGTGCCACACGACCCTCTTGCTGGCCACGTGGTCGACCCCTGGAGGTGCCACACGACCCTCCTGCTGGCCACGTGGTCGACCCATGCAGGTGCCACACGACCCTCCTGCTGGCCACGTGGTCGACCCCTGGAGGTGCCACGTGACCCTCCTGCTGGCCACGTGGTCGACCCCTGGAGGTGCCACACGACCCTCCTGCTGGCCACGTGGTCGACCCATGCAGGTGCCGCACGACCCTTCTGTTGGCCACGTGGTTGGCCAATGGAGGTGCCACACGACCCTCCTGTTGGCCACGTGGTCGACCCCCGGAGGTGCCACACGACCCTTCTGTTGGCCACGTGGTTGACCAATGGAGGTGCCACACGACCCTCCTGCTGGCCACGTGGTCGACCCCTGCAGGTGCCACACGACCCTCCTGCTGGCCACGTGGTCGACCCCTGGAGGTGCCACACGACCCTCCTGCTGGCCACGTGGTCGACCCATGCAGGTGCCACACGACCCTCCTGCTGGCCACGTAGTCGACCCCTGGAGGTGCCACGTGACCCTCCTGCTGGCCACGTGGTCGACCCCTGGAGGTGCCACACGACCCTCCTGTTGGCCACGTGGTCGACCCCTGGAGGTGCCACACGACCCTCCTGCTGGCCACGTGGTCGACCCCTGCAGGTGCCACACGACCCTCCTGCTGGCCACGTGGTCGACCCCTGGAGGTGCCACACGACCCTCCTGCTGGCCACGTGGTCGACCCATGCAGGTGCCACACGACCCTCCTGCTGGCCACGTAGTCGACCCCTGGAGGTGCCACGTGACCCTCCTGCTGGCCACGTGGTCGACCCCTGGAGGTGCCACACGACCCTCCTGTTGGCCACGTGGTCGACCCCTGGAGGTGCCACACGACCCTCCTGCTGGCCACGTGGTAGACCCCCGGAGGTGCCACACGACCCTCCTGCTGGCCACGTGGTCGACCCCTGCTGGTGCCACACGACCCTCCTGCTGGCCACGTGGTCGACCCCTGCAGGTGCCACACGACCCTCCTGCTAGAGCCTACAACCATGTAGACGACCCTGGGGGTATCACCCTGCTGACACCTACACCATGTGACCGGCTCCTGAAGGGGGCGCACGATCCTCCTGGTGGGGCCTCCAGCACAAGGGTCGACACCTGGTTGCGCCACACGACCCTCCCAGCTGGGCCTACCACCACTGTGGTGCTGGCCAGCCCTCGACACGTTCTCCCCAGCCGTACCTAGATTATATATGTGGCTGGACTGACCACAGCAAGTGTGGTCACCACAGTAAGGCGTAGGACAGGGAGTAGTGATCACAGTAAGCTATGGGCCAGGGTGTGGTGACCACAGCAAGGTATGGGCCAGGGTGTAGTGACCACAGCAAGGTATGGGCCAGGATGGAGTGACCACAGGAAGGTATGGGCCAGGGTGTAGTGACCACAGCAGACCAGAGGACTGGAGGTATTGATCACTTCGGGTTGTTAGTCATCGTGTAGCTACGACGGTAAAAGTCAGGTTGGGTGTATTGATGACCAGAGGGTGTAGACCTTGGTTTAGGGACTTCCAGAAGGTGTACTGGTCATGGAAACCATCACCAGAGGGTGTAGACCTTGGTGTAGCGGTTTCCAGGAGGTGCACTGGTCATGGAAACCATCACCAGAGGGTGTAGACCTTGGTGTAGCGGTTTCCAGGAGGTGTACTGGTCATGGGAACCATCAATAATGGCCATAGATTGCCAGTGTTGCTGGCTGTGTGACCAGCCCAGGATGATGCAGAGCAAACCAAACATTTCCCTTGCCATCCGTTATCTTTTAGATTGTCTCTGCCTTTCCCTGCTCCCTTCCTCCTCCTCCTCCTCCCCCTCCTCCTCCCTCTCCTTCTTTCTCTTCCCTCCCTCCTTCCTTCCTTAGCCTCTTTCTCTCCCTCCCTCCCTCCCTCCTTCCCAGTGGTTGCTCCATCCCACCAGCTCCCAGCTCTAACAAAACACCGGAAGAACATAGACTCTTGTCGGGTAACGTCTGTCCGTGTGTGTGTGTGTGTGTGTGTGTGTGTGTGTGTGTGTGTGTGTGTGTGTGGGTACATTTTCTAAGATCAGTATGAACAAATCACTGTACAATCCGACCCAAGTCTTCTTCTCCAGCCTAACCTATACAAAAGATTTAATATTATGAAAATTCCCTTCTTATCAATCTTTATAATCAAGATCCACACACATGTGCTCGACTCTGTATACAGTAACTAGTACTGTCTCTATCTCTTGCAGTCTCTCCACACCCCCAGACATCTCCTAACACCACTTCAAGCGACACATCTTCAATATATCTCGTCCTTCACTTCCTTCAGACCCACGTCGAACACAAGCAGGAGATATGGCTAGGCCCTGGAGTGGTCAGGAAGAATATTCGTTTCCTCAGTGTTATGTTACCCGCAGGAGGTGATGGACTATACAGGTGTCCTCTATACAGGTGAGTGTTGTATACAGGTGCCCGTTCTACACTAGCGATCGTCACCTACAGGTGATGTCTCTATACCCAGGTGTTCGTTTAAGCAGGTGGCTTACTATAGGCAGGCGATTGATGTAGTCATATGACACATGCAAACCTATAGCAGTTAGATATATAGGTAGGCAGGTGGCTGTCATGTACAGGTGAGAGCCATATACAGGTGTGGTATATAGAGGCAAAGGAGGGTCGTTATTGTCAAGTGGTCTTTAGTCAGAGGTTCAAGAGAGAACAGTATCTTGGCTGCGATCAAGATCAAGAGTCAATTATGTTAACCTTCAGGAGAATTTCTTGATGGATTCTCTAGAGGAATTAACCATAAGTTCATCTGATGTGGACTTCAGCGAGGCTGGCCACCAAGGGGGGAGGGGGGTCTTCTTCCACGAGCCCTATGACCCTGTGTCAAGGGGCGACTCTCTCTCTCTCTCTCTCTCTCTCTCTCTCTCTCTCTCTCTATCTATCTATCTATCTATCTATCTATCTATCTATCTATCATCATCATCATCATCTTTTCTTCTTCTTCTTCTTCTTCTTCTTCTTCTTCTTCTTCTTCTACCTCTTGTTGTTCTTCTTCTTCGACTTCTTCTTCTTCTTCTTCTTCTTCTTCTTCTTCTTCTTCTTCTTTGTCATTCCCCCCTTTTTCTCACAGCTCACATTGTTGGACTGGAAAACACTTGAAATTATTCTATTGGTTTGCTATCTGTCATTCTCCAATACTATGGCCTCTCTCCCTCCCATCTCTTTGTCTCCATCTATATAATGATGGATAGTCTCCTTTAGGTACACCTCGGAACATGTCATGCTGTGATGGAGTGCCAGCCCCTTAAAATGAAGTAGACATTCATGCAATGTGTCTATGGTACTCCATCTATCTATCTTAGAACGTCTTCACCATCATCCGCTCCCTCTAGACTCCATCAACACCTGGACATCTTCAGTAGTGTGGCCTACCTTCTCAACCACCTCCAACCGAACCCAATCCTATTCAACTATTCTTTTTTTTCCTTTCCTACCCATTTTTTTCGTCTCTCTCTCTCTCTCTCTCTCTCTCTCTCTCTCTCTCTCTCTCTCTCTCTCTCTCTCTCTCTCTCTCTCTCTCTCTCCAGCTGTGGCAAAGCCTGACACGAGACAAGAAGTAGGTCGAAAAAAAACCTGAAAAACCACAAGACGAAACAAAAAAGTGAGAGGTACTGAAAGGAAGATAAGCTGACGAAAAAAAAATATGAAGACGTATCGGAGGTTGGTAAGCTTGAGGTGAAACTGGTCGAAACGCCTGAATAAAGCTTTGTAGGATATTCACAGGTGTTGCATGAATACACAGAGCCAGTGAATACACTTGGAGTTGGCCAGGTATGTGTAGGTGTACAGGGTCGTTAGAGAAATGCTCAAGAGCCCTGAATAAGATGCACAAATTGGATGAGATTACGTTGGTGTTGAGAGACGAGTATGTTGGTGAGGGTTAGTGATGAGGCAAGTGGGTCATGTGATATGTTAATGAGAGAAGGTATGTTTGATGAGAAAGTATGTCGGGACGACAGCATGTTTGTGAGATGATGGTTAAGGAAGTATGTTGGTGACTCTGTATGCTGGTAAGACATGTTAGGGGTGAGGGCATATGTTGGTAACACTCTATGATGAAAAGACAACATGATGGAAAAATAACATGGGTGAGCAAGTATGTTGGTGAGACACCATTGGAGTGCTAACACCACTAACATAGTTCTTCATGTTGTAAGCTAACACTAGTAAGAGACTGTTTTGTTACAAGCACACACCACTTGGGAAGTTCTTTGTGTTGTGAGTACACATCGCAAGATGACTTTGTTATGTTGTAAGCTCACACCACTGGAAGAGCTCGATGTGTTGTAAGCTCACACCACAGCAGGATGGTGAGGATGTTTGTATGTGCTCATACTCGACCCTCACACTTCAGTAAACATTCCTCATTAGTACACTTCACCCTGACCCTACACACTATCTATTTACAATGTCACACCGAAGACGTAGACTAGTAAACTCGCTCAACCTTCAGGACGCCCTAACACACTCCAACACACTCCTACGCACTTCAATACACCACAAGACACCCCCGTCCACTCGGAAGATACCCCAGTACACTGCAACTACCTATACAAGATCTGGAACTCAAAACTCCTTGTGATCTGGTTTACCAAAACTTCTAGAAAAACTTTGATGAATTACCAAACAGAAGATCGTAACCAAAATCAAGTTTCTTGGTACTTTAACTGGATACTGTGGTAGCTTAGGGACTGCAAATATCGGGTTGTATAGGACTGTGGGCCTCTGTGTGGTAGGGTGTAGCAAGTTTGATACCACGGGGATCGATCCTTGGGCCACATATCATAATCTCTGGCAATGATCTAGACTCAGGTTTAACAGCAAAAATATTTGAGGTTTCGACGATACAAGATCGGGTTGGGAGGCTACACACGAAGATGATTGTCAGGCACTTGCAAAATGATCTTGACAAGTTATCTCAGTGGTAAGAAACGAGGCAAATGGAAAACGTCAGTTTATATACAGTGGTGTTACGAACCACTTGTATCATTAGAATATGTTTGGAAAATCTGTGACACAAATGAGTGTAGAGATGGATCTTGGGGTAGTTATTAGCAACAGACTAAAGAATACAAAATAGAGCCTAAATGCGAATGGCGAAACAAAAAAAAAGGTAGGGATTCGTAGACAAAAACTCCACCCTCATAACCCACGTCTCGAATATGCTGCGTAGTTTAGCCCTATAACAAAGAAGGTGAGCTTAAGCTGATCTACAGAAAGCTTAAGCTGATCTACAGACAAGTTACTCGTCCAGTACCAGAAGAGTTACCAGTTTAATACCAGGGTTACCAGACAAACCATACGAGGCTAGACTCACATAGCATGGAATTCTTTTCTTAAAGAAAACTAAATTGATTGTGCTTAGCATAAAAGGTTCTTAATATATCGAATTCATTTAATAAAATCTATTATGATGATATATGTCTTACAACTATAATCAGAAAAAATGGACTAAAAATCACTAGTAAAACAAAAGAAAAACAAAAGATATCGTTCAAAACTGTTGGAAAAGATATTTCGCTTCATTGTAATAAATAACCTCGAGATGTTATTGTAAACACATCTCAACCATTACAAAGAAAACAAGACCCGACAAATATTTGGAGGAGATCAGATACTTTTAATGATAAAAGATACATATGATAAGTAGACAAGGTCCCTTGTAGTAGACAAGCGCCACACTCCAACGCACACAAACCAAGAGACTCACACACACTTCAAACGAACTCTAACACGCTCCAGCGCACCGCAACACACTCTATTTCGTCTTTCCACAGTCCAACACATCTGGACACGCTCCAAAAATTCCCCCCCCATAAATGATAACGATAACAATGATAATTAACGAGTATATCTAGTGTCATAATGAGATGAATTATCTGATGTGATCGTTTCGTTATCATTAATTACGTGAATTTGTACAAAACGAGAATGTTATGTAATAATGATTTAATTATGATAGTCAGAAAAATGATATCAGTTATGGTAATGATAATGATAATAGTAATGGCGATGGTAACGATGATAATAAGTCTTCTTTGCTCGCCGTTTCCCGAGTTGGTGAGGTAGCGTTCGGCTCATTGACAGGACGTCAGTACCGTATGTACCATATCGCTGTCTCCCATGTATGCCTAAGAGGTGATTATCTGTCCTTCAGATCCTCCTGTGACTAGCCGTGAAAATAACAATTCAGCAAGAATATGAACAAAATCCTTTAGCTTTAGGGCGAAGTGAGGCCAGTACAAAGAGATCCATGCACCATCATAATATCATGCAAAAGAACCTTTATATATATATATATATATATATATATATATATATATATATATATATATATATATATATATATATATGCTAGCGGTAACGCTCCCGCCAGTTGCACAGGGGTCCTGGGTTCGATCCGGGCTGTTGGAGGTTTGTATGTTCTATGAAGGTGCGCGTTCATATGCACTTTGTTCGTATATATATATATATATATATATATATATATATATATATATATATATATATATATATACATATATATATATATATATATATATATATAGATAGATAGATAGATAGATAGATAGATAAATAGATAGATAGATAGATATATTGATACGTAATCCAATCATTGTTGTTCAATGGTTGTGACCTGCTGAATGATTCACTGTTCAATGTTACCGAATTCTTGTTGATTTTTTCCCCACAGAGAAACCTATAATGTATTTCAGTCATTGAGGTCCATCAGTCCCTGGAGACTCGCTTCCACCACCGCCTACAAGAAGGGCTGGAGTGCACAACAAATCAGCCGCCCTGGTGGCAACAGAAGATCAGATCCACCTCCTGTTTGTTCTGCCTTCCATAACTGAAACCTCTTTCGTTTCATCTCCCCGACCCTCAGTGCCTCACACTAGCTTGGGTTAGATTTCATTGCCCACGTAACGGCCCAACCCTGGAGACTGTTTAGGCCCCTTGGAACTTGATGCAATCCCCCTCGCCTTCCATTTCCCCCTTGACTTTTGCATCATCTGCAAACATTATCAGGATAGAGTCCACGCCTTCAGGCCAGTCATTCAACGAGATTAAGAAGAGCAAAGGTTCCAAAGCGCGCACGCGCGCGCGCGTTTGTGTGTGTGTGTGTGTGTGTGTGTGTGTGTGTGTGTGTGTGTGTGTGTGTGCTGTAGATTTGTTGTGTCATTTGTTTACGCAAAAGTGCGCGAGGATCCTCGTCTGATATGATCTATATTATTGTCTCTGGATCCCCTCACCTCCATCCATCTCCCCATCACAGGACCGCCCCCCCCACCCCACCACCTTCTCCTCTTCTCTTCCTCTTTCCTCAGCAGCAGCGTCCTCCCTCCCTCCCTCCCTCTGTCCCCCTACACAGGTCACTCACTTCTCTTTCCTCATGAGGAGGTCACTTCCTCGCGTCCTCCAAGGTCTCCCACCTGGTGGGAAAGTCCCTCCCTTACTCTTCATGGAAACATCATTCCCTCGCATCCCTTACTCCCTGCAAGCATACTTCCCTACCCTCTTCGTAAGTGAGTCACTCCCCTCCTTTATGACAGCATGCCCTCCCTCCTCTGGGTAAATCACAACTTTCACAGGGCAGTTCTCCTCCTCCGTGCGTCTATAGGGCAGATTCCTCCCTCCCTCCCTCTACAGGCCATGTCCCTCCCTCCACAGGCCATGTCCCTCCCTCCACAGGCCATGTCCCTTCCTTCACAGGGCGTGTCCCTCCCTTCAGAGGCCATTCCCTGCCTTCACAGAGCATGTCCCTCCCTCCAGAGGCCATGTCTCTCCCTTCACAGGGCATTTCCCTCCTAGCCTCACCTCCCCAAGGCAGGCCTCTCCCTTCCTACATGGGATATGCCCTTTCATCCCTCCACAGAACAGACTCTCTCCCTGCATGGGACAGATCCTTCCCTCCACGCGGCATGTCCCTCCCTGCCTCCCTCCTTTGAGGCAGGCGTATTCCTCCCTCCAGGGGGCAAGTACCTGGTAGATGAAACGATTAAGCAGGTGTTTGTCAAAACTACAGCAGGAACAGGCCGTACTGATCCAGGAAGTAATCTGTCAGGTGTGTCAGGTGAGGTCATCCGAGGCACTGTAGTTAGGTCAGGTGTCGCCAGTCTGACGTGGATGATCTAACGAGTTAGGTCATCCTAACCACTAGGGCCTGACCAGAGAAACAGGAACCACAAAAGACGTCACCGTTCAGAGTGAAACCAATATTAGAGTTTAAGTACACAAGCAGTAAGTCTTGATTTAAAGCAAGATAACGTAAGATTGTAAGTTGTCTCAGAAGGTAGTGGTATGAGAACAGGAAAAGAGAGCGCTAGACAGATGCTGCAATCATTAATCACATCTTAGTAGCAGTGAAATCGGGACACAAAGTTTTCGGTGAAGTTAGATTACACGAGACAAATGGAAGTGTTATGCTCTGAGTAAAAGAAAGCTTTGGCGTAACTAGGACATAAGACCAGTACCAATGCATCAACACATTGTACATTGAATTAATACATTAGATGACCAAAGTGATTTCTAAAGACGTGCAAAGACTCCCGAAAAAAAATATGCTGAAGACAATATTTCTTTATTAAAGGATTGAGTTTCACGTTATAACTAGAGTTCGTTCTAAACAATGAAGCAATGATTGTAGATTTTAATACCTCCCGAATAAACAGGGATCTTTTGATAGGTGACCATGAGAGAAACAGACTGATCAACTCTGCTGAAGCTGGTTTTTCAAATCAAGTGACCCAGAACGAATTAGAGGTAACGAAATGTTAGACAGAACCACATCTGAAAACAGATCAAATCTAGCGCCAGTGACAGGCCAAGGAGCAGTGATCATAATATGTCTGACTCGCTGTAAACATCCCGTTTGATTTCGAAGATGGAACGTTGATATTTGATTCTGGATCACCCAGTGTTGACGAGAAGGCGCCAGGACGCTGGTAATGCCAACTGGATTACGCTCCCGGACCTGGACACAGCTGGATATATATATATGTGCAAATCTGGAAAGCGTGACCCTTCTTCCAGCAGATAAGCTCCCGTTTTATGTCATCCCCATGTACGCCCATCCTGCACGGGGCACGTCCCTCCACGAGGCAGGCTCCCTCCTTCCGTAGGAATGGTCCCTCCCTCTGAAGGGATGGTCCCTCCCTCTGAAGGGATGATCCCTCCTTCCCTTCACGGAACAGGTCCCTTCCTCCCCCATGGGGCAGGCTCCCCCCCCCTTCCCGACATTATGCAAACGAGGTAGGCTATATGCTAATGTCCCTCCTTCCCTCCGCGGATGCAGGTTCCTCCCTCCCTCCACGCGGATGGTCCCCTCCTCCCTCCCTCCACGAGGAAAGTCCCTCCCTCCCTCCACGAGGAAAGTCCCTCCCTCCCTCCATGAGGAAAGTCCCTCCCTCCAAGGAGTAGGCCCTTCCAACTTCCATGAGGCAGGTCCCTCCTTCCTCTGGTTGATCCTTCCCTCCCTCCTTCCTTGGTCTCTCCCTTCCTCCCTCCACGGGGCAGGTCTCATGTGGCCTGCTCGACAATGACCCGGAAGACCCACGTGGGAGCCGCAGAAAACGGTCGCCGGCCGAAGAAAACGCGAGGCGGGACCCCAACGGCTGTCACTCAAGAAAATCTTCTTCCAGTAACCGACCAATATCCTTTCTCTTCCGCTCAGTTACAGATAATGCTGGAACTGGCCTGGCACTAGAGCTAGAGCTGAGAAGTCACGAGAGAAAATCGACAGTCCACGACCCCATATGAGCGCTATAGTGACCATAGAGTCGAGAACCCAACACCTTAAGAAACATGTCCAGATCTCTCACTCCACCAGCCCCGCCTCTGAGCATCGGGGAAAGTGAAATTAAATAACAATATCTGGAGACATTATGCAAACTCCCTCAACCTCTGGAAAGCAAAGGTGAAACAAAAAACGACAGATAAAGAGTTGATTTACACTATAGCCATCATGGAACACCATGAGCGAATGTATGAGCGTGTGTGTGTGTGTGTGTGTGTGTGTGTGTGTGGCATCCTCAGAGCGAGTCCAAGCGCTGGGTGTCGTTGGCGATGCGTTCACTCATGAATATCAGATGTCCTTCCCGGCGCCGCCCTCCACCACGCCCCTCTGGCGGCCAACAAGAGAATTTCTGACGTAAACAAACGGAGCAGAAAACATGAGCAATCGAGGCTTCGTGTGTGGCTGGGGGATGTGAGGAAGTGGGTGGTGACGGTCCTGGGAACAGCACGGTGTCTCCAGGATATGCTGAGGGGATGAGGGTATGCTGAGGGAGGGGAGTGGAAGGGTATGCTGAGGGAGGGGAGTGGAGGGTATGCTGAGGGAGGGGAGTGGAGGGTATGCTGAGGGAGGGGAGTGGAGGGTATGCTGAGGGAGGGGAGTGGAGGGTATGCTGAGGGAGGGGAGTGGAAGGTATGCTGAGGGAGGGGAGTGGAAGGTATGCTGAGGGGAGAGGGTGCAAGTGAGAGGGTATGCTGAGGGAGGGGAGTGGGAGGGTATGATGAAAGGGTGGGGGGGGGGAGAATGTATACCAAGGAAGATAACATTATGCTGACGAGGTATGCGGTATGCCAAGTGGGGAGAGGAACATCCAAGGAAGTACGCAGTATGCTGCAGGAGAGAGTGTATGCCATAGTATGCTGAGGGTTAAAGGAGGAACACAGTGACAAAGAAATATTGCAGTGCTAAGGGAATGTGGGTATACCAGAGTTGGACACAATATGCTGATGGAGAAGTTATGCTATGATGAAAAACAGTGTTTAGGGGATAGACGGGTATACTAGGTGGAAAAGAGTATGCTAGCTGGGTATACAATGGGGGAAAGAGTATACTAGGGCAGTATAATGCTAGAGAAGAGCGTAGCTATGTGGAAGAGGATAGAATTTAGGAAATGAAATTCATATGCTTGGGAAAACGGTATACAGGAGTGGATATGATGAGAGGACATACTTCAGTGTTAGGATATGCTGTTCAAGGCTAGAAGGGCTTGTGCCCACGACAACAGTATAATGCAATGGGGTATACCCAAGTCTATGGCGGAGGTAAACTACTCACACGAAGGCTCTATACACGTAAACTTTTCGAAGCCTCCTAAACTACAGTATTTTGGTGACCTGTATGAATCTGCTGAGTGTATAACGTACATACATGATTGTGTACTGAGTGCATTGTGTACAGAGAGCATCGCCTCCTGAGTACATTATGCGGAGACTTTTTACCTTGAAATAAGCCTACGCTGCAAGAACATTTGATCATTTAATGAGTACGTGATGTACAGACAGCATTGTCCACTGAGTACATACTGTGGAGACTTACTACTTTCAAATTGAGTTCATGTAATTGTTTACTGAGCGCACAAGCCATAGTCGTATACCGAACACACATGGTATACCTGACTGTTTACTGAATGCAATATTAAAAGATAGTCAATAGTTTTACAAAGCATTTCACTCTGAGTTGGAGCTGCTGAGTGAATCCAATGAGGACTTGTGAGTTTTGCTGATTCTGTTGAGTGGAAAGATTACTCGTCTCTCCTGAGTGTCTTCTGTAAAGATATGGTGACTAGTGTGAGTGCATATTGTGGCCACATACGAGTATTTACCGAGTGCAGTTGTAAGTGAACTGATTGGTTACTTAAAGCAGTCTTTTGAATGGAGGGAGGGAGGGGGTCTGTTGTGTCGTCTGCTCACACTACTGAGGGAGTCCACAGTGTCGTAAGATCACACTACATGGGTAGGCTGTCATGTCGTCAGCTCACACTGTAGGAGGAGTATAGTGTTGTGATGTCTCGTCATAGGGAAAGTTTGAAGACTACGATGTTTTGCGCCTTACCTGCCCTTGGCGTGAGGGCGAGGTTCCCCTGACACTGCTGGAGTAAATAGTGGTAAACTGATTCCCCCCTCACGGCAAGTAAGAATGGAACTCTGACAATAACATGAGAATAATGACACATATGGACACAGGTGTTTGTTGTGGGAGGCGAAGACGGAGTCGGTTACTTGTTTCGAAGCTCAAGTTCATCGCTCAGGGTTCATTGATCAGGGTTCACTGCTCAGGGTTCATCGCTCATGGTTCATTGCTTCATGTCATGTTGTTGAAAGATCACAACTCGAGCTTCATATTACAAGGTTCATGGATCATTGCTCGAAGTTCATGGTTCATAGTGAATGGTTCAGTTCATGGTTCATGATTCATATGGCATGGGGCACAATTCATAGCTAATAGCCCATGGTTCATTTTTCATGGCTCATTTTTCAAGGTTCATAGTTCGCGGTTCATATCCCATCGTTCACATCTCTTGGTTCACATTTTTCATATTCGTCTTTTGTATCGACATTTTGTGAGGTATATGATATGGTTCCCAGCTGAAATCTCATGGTCCACAGGTCATAGTTCAAAAGTCATGATTCACTGTTTCACTGTACAGAAATTGATGTTCCTAACTCAAGTGTCATTGTTCATAATGGTTCAGTGGGTCATAGTTCACAACTCAGAGTCGTTAATCATGATTCACGATTCTTGAAATTTCTCGTGATGTTGGTCATGATTCAAAGGTCACGAATTAGAATCCAACATCTCATGATTCATAGTTCATCTAGAATACAACAGTTTGTGATTCATAGTTTATCTAGAATCCAACAGTTTATGATTCATAGTTTATCTAGAATACAACAGTTCATGATTCATAGTTTATCGACCTCGTTGTCCTTGATTCACGCTCCGCGAATCATGGTTCGAGTGTCGTAATCTCGAGGTTCATAGATCAAGCCTAACAGTTCACAGTCATTGGCCAAATATATATCCGTTGTCCACGTAATGTGACGATCACAAGAACAATACTGCGTCAATATGCCGTAAGTAGTGACCACACTACTACACTTACACTTTATATAAGTGTGAATCTTCGTATTCCACTACACACCCACTTGTGTCAGCGGGGGGTTTGTGTGGTGATAACAGATGTCACATGACCAGAGGTTCTCTCACATACGTGTACAGAAGGACAAAACCAACCGTATTTCCGATACAATGTTGTGTTTTGCGTCCTGTTTCGCTATACGTAAAGAAAACGGTGCGATCGTTAACCCCTGTTGACGCTTTTCGGTAAGGGCCTTTGTATGTGTGCGTTGTTTCTTATATCTCGAGGCAAATGAAGCGAATATAACGTAAAACAAATGTTGATTTGAGAAGCAAGACGGTGGTTAGGCTCTTTGATAACGTCGTATGTAAGATTTTCAGACTCTCGGGAGGGAGGCGGGAGGGAAGGAGAGCTGGCTATGATAGACTTTAGCATCGTCTATCGCATACCGTTCGTCAGTAGTGGATTATGATAATGTGGAGAAAAAATAGGTCACAGCCGCTGTGTGTGTGTGTGTGTGTGTGTGTGTGTGTGTGTGTGACAGGCTGAGCCAAACACTTGGGAGAGGGAGGCGCTGTGGGGGAAAACACTTCTCTCTTGTGTTTGTGGATCTTGTCTTCGTTCACGTGTCGCTCGGGTGTTGCTGGAGTGTCGCAAGGGCGCCTGAGGAAGCCCACACAGGGAGAGAGAGAGAGAGAGAGAGAGAGAGAGAGAGACAGACAGGCAGACAGATAGAAACAGACAGACAGAAACGGGACAGAAATCCTCAATCAAAGCAGCATCATCCAGCACAGCATCATCCAGCGCAGCATCATCCAGCGCAGCATCATCCAGCACAGCATCATCCAGCACAGCATCATCCAGCGCAGCATCATCCAGCGCAGCAGCATCCAGCGCAGCATCATCCAGCACAGCATCATCCAGCGCAGCATCATCCAGCGCAGCATCATCCAGTGCAGCATCATCCAGCGCAGCAGCATCCAGCGCAGCATCATCCAGCGCAGCAGCACCCAGCGCAGCATCATCCAACGCAGAATCATCCAGCACAGCAGCACCCAGCGCAGCATCATCCAGCGCAGCAGCATTTAACGTAGCATCATCCAGCGCAGCATCATCCAGCGCAGCAGCATCCAGCGCAGCAGCAACCAGCGCAGCATTGCCATCAAGAGAGGCAAAGCCATCAACACCAGAAGCTACAGAAGTAACAGCAGCATTACCAATAGTAGTATTAAGTAGCAGGAACACAGGAGATGACAGCATTACCAGTCTCAGCATAAAAATGCAGCGTCAGCATCAAATGTAGCGGCATCATGTGAAGCAGCATGGAATATGTCATCTCCTAAAGAAGCTGATGCTGCACTGCCTACAGCATTAGAGGCTGCATCACAAATAACAGCAGCAGCATAGAACAGCATACGACGCCAAAGGCAGTAACATTAAGAACAGCATACATTTAAAAAAGGCAGCCTCAGCAACAGCAGCATAGTCAAGATCAGCAGCATTAACAGCATCAGCATAAACACCTGCAGCATTAGAATAACAGCATGACCATTAGTGTTTACAGCCACGGCTTCAACAGTAGCAGCATAGTACGCAGTAACGGTTCCAACAGTAGCAGCATCATTAACGGCAACAGCTTCAACAGAAGCAGCATCAATAACTCTGATAACTTCATCAATATCAGCATTAATGACAGCAACAGTATGAACAGTAGCATTACCTTCAACAGAAGCAACATCAACAAAAGAATACCAACTTCGGCAACAGTAGTAGCATCAACGGGAGCAGTAACAGTAGAAATGTAGGGAGGAATTTCATCATCAACAACAGTATCCAGCAGCTTGACCAACAAGACCCAGCATTAACAGTAGCTTGACCAAGAGCACCCAGTATTAACGGCAGCTTGAGCGGCAGCTTGACCAACAGGACCCAGCATTAACGGTAGCTTGACCAAGAGCATCCAATATTAAGATCAGCTTGCGCCACATAACCCAGCAGTAACAGCAGTGGGAGTGCTAGATACCACAGCAGCTTGAGCCACATAACCCAGCAGTAACAGCAGCTTGAGCCACATAACCCAGCAGTAACAGCAGCTTGAGCCACATAACTCAGCAGTAACAGCAGTAGGAGTGCTAGATACCACAACGTTAAGCCAGCTAGAGCGACAGACGTCTGCCTATGGCCATCCTCCGCCTCACTAACACGTGATCCATCCTCAGTGGTGTTTCTCTGTGGCTAAAAACCACAGCGGCCACACACCTCCTCCACGGTGTCTTTATGTCCGGCCCCCACCGCCGACCACCGCCATTGTCTCTCGCCTCTCGGAAAACCGAACGGAACTCAAGAGTATTAATCGGATTTTACCAACGGTGACCAGAGCATCTATCGGCCGGACGTTACCGGACAAAACCCGGACACAAATAGCCTTCGTTAAGGCCGTGTCCAGCAGGGACCAGGACCGGACACAGCGTCCTTGTTAACGTCTCCGACAGCGTTGGCTTATGACACCCGTGGAGGGTCCAATGGGCGCCCACTGGTCGCTGACTGAAGGTGACTAAGCGAACTACAATCTCACTGGCTGTTTGGGCGGAGGCGAAGGTTAAGATCCACAGGGACCATCACAGACGAACCTCATCCCGCCACGGAGGGAGGGGGTGTGGCTGCATAAGATATCCAAAAGCGTCACTGAGCTGACCGAACTCTTCCTGGAATTGATCATCCACAGTGGGAAAAGCTACCACAATGATCATACTTCATGTAATACATTTTCTTCTATCCGTGAAGCAGCTGAAATGAATCTTCTCATAAGCGATCAGAATGTCTAAAAACTATGGGATCGAGCGGGATTTTTCCTAAGACGATCAGGTCTGAACCATTCCGTCCACTGGAATGGTTATGAAGACGATCAGACCAAATGATATCTCGCCACAAGAGTTGAGGCTGTCCTAAGTCTCCCCCTGAGTTGGCAAGGCTCATTAGAAACTCCACAGAGATATCCAAATTGTCTTGAATTCATCTTAAAGTCTCTGACTTGATTCGATCATCGCCAGTGTTACTGTGCGAACCGAATTGATCTATTTCTAGAGATGGTAGTTTGTCTGGAAAGTGCATTGGAATCTCGCCGGTGTGTCTGGATTGACTGAAATCCTCTTATGTGGCCTCTTTGTATCACTGGAATCTTTATGGACTTGATTATCTCAGCTGGAGTCTACCTGGAACTGTCTTTACTCACCACAGTTTCTTCGTCAATGTTCCTTTTGGCTGAATCATATATAGAGGCAGCTACTCTGTACAGACATCGAGGTACACATCTGTAGCCGAGTCATGCTGGAAGGGACGTCTGTCACCCATTACAACTTATATGTACGTCATTTCGCTACACACACATATCCGCTGATCCGAAAATTCTCCATTGCTTACTTCGATGTTTTTCGCCTTCTAAAACGGCAAGTTCAGCGGCCCTTGCTTGCCTCGCTGGACGCACCGTTGAAGCAGGCTGGTGTGTCCTCCTCATCTCCAGGCGGTCGTGTCTTCTTCCTGGACCTCTCTGGCTTTTTTCACCCCCAGTGGTCGCGGGCGCTCCTCCTCGACCCTTTTCTTCGTCCCAGCCATAAACTTGTCACCGGAAGTGCGGGATAAAGTTCTTGAGTTACTCTCTCGAGGACCCCAGTGTGTATCTGTGTCCCCGCCCGGGACCCCCATCACACACACACACACACACACACACACACACACACAAATATCCCCTCCCTCCTCCCCCTAGTCGTGCTCGACTCCCTCCCCCCCTCCCACCATCGCCAACCGTCGTTGGAAGGGTGCCAGAAGTGTGTCGGCCAGTGTGAACTCGTCTGCGTATAAGTGTGTCGTGTATGGCTGGCTGCCCAGGCGTGCCACGGGGGCAAGGGTGAACGAGTACACATGAACCTGAAGCTTGAAAAGATAAAGCTGCTAAACACATGAATGTGTCGTCAGCTTTCGTGCTTTATCTTATCTCTGTGTGAGTACGCCAGGAAATAAGCATTCTATGATGCATAGACGCTCCATGTATAACTCTAGGTGATGTTAGGATATGCTTTCCTAGGCTTAGGTCTAGTAAACGATATATATATATATATATATATATATATATATATATATATATATATATATATATATATATATATATATATATATTTTTCTTTTCTTTCGTACTATTCGCCATTTCCCGCATTAGCGAGGTAGCGTTAAGAACAGAGGACTGGGCCTTTGAGGAAATATCCTCACCTGGCCCCCCTCTCTGTTCCTTCTTTTGGAAAATTAAAAAAAAATGAGAGGGGAGGATTTCCAGCCCCCCGCTCCCTTCCCTTTTAGTCGCCTTCTACGACACGCAGGGAATACGTGGGAAGTATTCTTTCTCCCCTATCCCCAGGGATATATATATATATATATATATATATATATATATATATATATATATATATATATATATATATATATATATATATATATATATATATCAGACTATAGTATCTGTCAGTATGTAAATCATGCACAACATAGATGTGTTAAGGTAAGTGTGCAGCCATGCTGAAGTGTGCCAGGGCATTTCATAACGTGTACGACCCAATACACTTGTGGTTCTGGAGATCAGTTAAGGCATATCTTATATGCCAGCGTCTACTTAGGTCAAGGTGTGAATATGCCACGACGTAAGTGCGCCATGTTCTAAGTGTCTGAAAGTATAAGTGAGCCGCTTGGACATGAGTTAATCATCGTGTTGGGAAATAGGTCTTAAGACAATTATAAAGATATATGTGTTGCATAGTTTAGACATATTAAGGTGCGCAGAAAGTAAAGTATGACGCATGTCAGAGAATGACTATGTCAGAGTGTGAGTGTATTAGTATGTGTGTGTGGGTGTTCTCGTCTATGCAGCTGATCTATAGATACGTCTGGCTATTTACTGTACCAGGATACATAACACATGAGATACAGAGATGTGTCACTGTATTACCTTGTCATTCTGTAAGTCTACCAGTGTTGGTGTGGCAGTAGTTACCTGTGAGGTTGCAAAGATTAACATCAGTGATGTTTTACTGTCAGGAAAAGATCTGTTAGTCATCTGGACAGCAACTTGAACCAGGCTAAGGCTTAAGGGAGAAACCTGAGTTACCCTAGAACAAGAGGCAGAGACCTGAGCCAAGCTAGGACAGGAGGAGGGCCCTGAACCAAGCTAGGACAGGAAGCAGAGACCTGAGCCAAGCTAGGACTGGAGGAGGGCCCTGAAGTAAGCTAGGATTGGGGGGCAGAGACCTGAGCCAAGCTAGGACAGGAGGAGGGCCCTGAACCAAGCTAGGACAGGAAGCAGAGACCTGAGCCAAGCTAGGACTGGAGGAGGGCCCTGAAGTAAGCTAGGATTGGGGGGCAGAGACCTGAGCCAAGCTAGGACAGGAGGAGGGCCCTGAACCAAGCTAGGACAGGAAGCAGAGACCTGAGCCAAGCTAGGACTGGAGGAGGGCCCTGAAGTAAGCTAGGAATGGAGGCAGAGACCTAAGCTAAGCTAGGACAGGAGGCAGGGCCCTGAACCAAGCTAGGACAGGAGGCAGAGACCTGAACCAAGCTAGGACAGGGGGCAGAGACCTGAGTTGCCCTAGGACAGGAGGTAAGGCCTTGAGCAAAACTAGGACTGGGGGAGGACCCTGAAGCAAGCTAAAACCTGTGATCAATTCGGGCCAGAGACAGGGACCTGAGCCAAATGAAGGCTGGAAGAGGGACTGGAGGCTCGTTGGGACCTGAAACAAGCTGGTGTTAGAGAGAGCTACAGATGAAAGACCTCAGCCAAGACGAGCTCTTGGTAAACACATGATCTGCCACACTGCCCTGCACCTTAACCTCATCCTCCATCTGTTGCGTCCAGACACTTCGTAAACAGCGGTTCCAAAAGACGTCAGTTTCATCTGTCATTTTCATAGTCAGTTCTGACTGATCAAGAGGCTTTTTTGGTACATGTGGAATCGAAGTCCCTCATATATTCTCATACATTCCTTAGCTATGAGTTGCAGCACTCACAATGAGCTGTGAGCCACAAGCTCGTAATGAGACTCATATCTTGTCATAACTTTATCATGGAGTCATTATTCAGAGTCATTATACGCTAGTTGAATGACGCCAGGCATCACCAGAACCACGTCATCATTAACAGAAAACACTCCAAACACTCCCGAAGTTCCACATGAAACGTGTACAAATCCACCTAAATCCTCTCAATATTCCCATTAGAAATCGCTCACCCACCGCCCTCACTTGAGGACCCGACGAAACACAGCGGAAAACGTTGAGTGGAGGGAGGAAAACCAATGCCCATCGACCCCCCTCCCCCCTCCCCCCCTCCTCCCTCCCTCCCTAGTCTTCTTTTCTTAGTCACTTGTTGTCGGCCGTAACGTTTGTACGTCGGCAGGATTCACTTGTGCCCACCAGTTCCTCAACGGTCGCCGTCCTGCCCAGACAGATCCTTCGGGGGGGCCGGCAAGGGTCCGGGATGGGGGAGGGGGAGGGAGGGAGGGAGGGAGGGAGGGCTAGAGGTGAGGCGGGGCAAGTCCTTCACTCTCTTTTGATCAGTTCTTCACTGGTCTCCTAAGGAACTCTTCTTCTCCTTACATTATCTGTCAAAGGGATCTCTTATCTCTCTCGTCCAGTTGTAAGGATCTCTTATCTCCCTCCTCTTGTCTCGCAGGATCTCTTGCCTTCCCTGCTCTGTATCTATGGAGTTCTTACCTGCCTACCCATGTTCTTGTAAACATCTCCCACACGTTTTTGATTCTGTCTCATCTCTATCTTCTGGGTCTAGGAACCTCTCACTTATCTGCTGTGGTTCTCGAAGTCTTTAGCCTTCTAGTTCTGCCTCTGTGAAAGCCTTAACTACCCTGAAGTTGTTCCTTCCATCTCCCTGTTATGCTCTAACGTGTCTTTATCACTCTCTCTTTTACTTGGCTCTTAGATATCTTATCTCTTTACCTCAGTTCTCATGATCTGCATAACCACATTGTCTGTGGTTGGACGAATGATTCAATATTCTTACATTATTCCTCATCTTCCGTCTTTACTACAGTGAACCTTCTTATTGCTGGCTGTCACCAGTATTGCAGCAGATCTTTCAACACTTCAGAGCTCTACCAGTGTAGCGTTTGCTATACGTTCCTTGAGGTTTAACAAGAGCGATCAAATATACATCATTTTCTCAGCTGATATGTGACTGTGTCATCTGTATTGTTTGGTTATGATTTGTCTGTACTCTGTGGTTCTAAGGGTCAACCTGCCCATGCTCTGGGTGGTTCTAAGGGTCTAACCTGTCCATGCTTTTTATGGTTCTATGGGTTCAACTTGTCAATACTATCTTCGGTTCTAACCTGTCTATACTCTCTGTGGTCTTCAGGGTGTATATCCTGACTTATTCTATGTCTCTGACCCGTCTATCCTCTCTGTGGTCTTATGAGTCTAATCTGTCTATATTAACTGTGGTTCTGTTGGTCTGTTCTGTCTATACTCATCGGCGTTCTATGGTTCCATCCTGTCTATTTACACTGTGGTTCTAAGGTTCTATTTCACCTATACTCACTAAGGTTTTTTGGCTACAGTGAAGCAATGTTCTTATTTTACACACTGGTCATAGGAAAGATTTCAAGTTGAATGTCTCTCTTATATTCACGGCTCGCTAATTATACACACACACACACACACACACACACACACACACACACACACACACACACACATTTTTTTTTTTCCAAAAAGAAGGAACAGAGAAGGGGGCCAGGTGAGGATATTCCCTCTAAGGCCCAGTCCTCTGCTCTTAACGCTACTTCGCTAACGCGGGAAATGACGAATAGTATGGAAAAAAAAAATATATATATATATATGGGCATTTATTACGAGATCTTTTCTTAATAGGTGCCTAAAAATGGGCAGAATTGTAAATGTATACATGTGCCTCTGTGGTGTGGTGGTTAGTGTTCCTGGTTATGAGCCTACACGGAATCAACCAGGGAGGAGTCTGCATGAGTTCGAATCCAGGGCGCGGCAGTCGATCTACACCCAACCCAGTTGTTCAATTACCTTTAAGGGCTGGTCGATGAATGGATACCTGGTGTGTGTGTGTGTGTGTGTGTGTGTGTGTGTGTGTGTGTGGGTGTTTACGATCCGTAAAGGAAGCCGTAGAAACAATGGTTACATCTACAAAGACCAAATAGTTGGACTCCACCGGTCCTCCCTACCACCTCCTTATTCTCTATCCTCCTCTCCTTCCCCTATCCCTACCATATCCCTATCCTCCTCTTCCTCCTCCTCCTGCATGCCTGCCTGCCCACTGACCAAACCAGAAGACAAGTGGACCATTAAAGACCCACCCCTGGTGATCAAGTTACACCAGAGGCATTAAGTCCCTTTCCTTGCCTCTCCAAAGCCCCATTCTCTCTCTCTCTCTCTCTCTCTCTCTCTCTCTCTCTCTCTCTCTCTCTCTCTCTCTCTCTCTCTCCCTCTCTCTCTCTCTCTCTCTCTCTCTGGCCAACCCCTCCCATCCCCCCCCCCAACACACAGGCTCCGCTCTATCCCCGGCTACTACCCCCAACATGACGTCATGCACTGTTACATATTGTGTGTTTTTCCTTCCGAGCCAACAGGCATCGACCACCCTGCAACAACGATACACCTACGAATCTCTCTCTCTCTCTCTCTCTCTCTCTCTCTCTCTCTCTCTCTCTCTCTCTCTCTCTCTCGTGACTGAAGAAGGAGAAATATTTCTGCAGGATTAAAGGAGACCCAAGAGAGAGAGAGAGAGAGAGAGAGAGAGAGAGAGAGAGAGAGAGAGAGAGGTCTCAACACATCACTGGTGGAGGAGATAACATGCTGCAAAAGAAAGAACACAGTGAGCCATAGAAATGGGACAACCATAATGGTACAGATGGCATTATAATGTGAAACAGACGTGAACGTAAGGTGGATGAAGAAATGGGACAAATATAAAGGAAAAACTGAATCTGTAAATGCTTTTGAGACATAGAGATGTAATCCCTCCAGGATAATAAGGACATAGCAGTGCAACAAATTGGAACAAAGACACAGACATAGACAGGATGTTTGTCACTCGAAACCAACTCAAGCTGAGAGCAAAGCCAGGGTTGGAATAATCCCATACAATGGAACAGTCAAACATAAGAGAAAAGATCAGTGGAACTCATCCAGTAGGACAATAGTATCTTCCGGTCATGGAAGAAATTCATGGACTGAAATAACTTCCACTTGAGCTGATGTGAGCGTGGAACCGAACTATGGAGTGAGGCTAGATCATGGAATGGACCAGGCCTAAGAATGGAACAGATCTTGAGGAATGGAGACCACAGGAGCGGCTCCACTTGAAGACGCACGAGACAGAAGCAAGGGTACGAACTGCGTTAGTGTCGCCGAGGTCTTCTTCAGGAGGACTTCGGCGGGTGCTTCTGCAGGAGGTGAGGTGTATGGTGACATGAGGAGGCTGGGTAGGAGCTGCGGCAGGAGGGGACGCAGGAGATGCGGCAGGAGGGGACGCAGGAGATGCGGCAGGAGGGGACGCAGGAGATGCGGCAGGAGGGGACGCAGGAGGTGCGGCAGGAGGGGACGCAGGAGATGCGGCAGGAGGGGACGCAGGAGGTGCGGCAGGAGGGGACGCAGGAGGTGCGGCAGGAGGGGACGCAGGAGATGCGGCAGGAGGGGACGCAGGAGGTGCGGCAGGAGGTGTAGCAGGAGCTGCAGCAGGACATGCGGCAGGAGCTGCAGCAGGACATGCGGCAGGAGGTGCGGCAGGAGGCGGGCAGGTAACAGTGTGCCCCCCCCCCCCCCAAGGCGTCAGTGGCGGCATTTAAACGTTTTCACCTGTGAACCTGCGTCCTGGAGGAGGAGGAGGGGGGGGGGAGGAATTCCTCCCCCCCTCCCTCCCTCCCCCACCCGGGGTGGGTGTGGCTAGAGGAGGGGGAGGCCAGCCTCGCAGGTACCGGGGGGGGGGGGGAGGGTGATAACCGGAGGGTGTGTAGGGGAAGAGAATGGTAAGGAGGGGGGGTGGGGGTGGGGGTGGGGGTGGGGGAGAGGGGATGGTGTGGTGTGGTGGTATGGTGATGTAGGGGTGTGTGGGGAGGGGTGTTGTGGTATGGTGCTGGGATGGTGATAGTGGTACACTCTGGCCGCGGTGATAGTGCGAGGTGATAGTGAGGGTGTTGATGGTGTAGTGGCAGGTATGGTGATGATGATGGGGTAGTGTGGTAGTGATGTCATGATGATAGTGATGACGTTATGGTGATGGTGATGACGTTATGATGATGGTGATGACGTTATGGTGATGACGTTATGGTGATAGTGACGACAGGATGGTGATGGTGGTACTGCGTTGGTGATGGTGGTGATGATGCGTTGGTGATGGTAGTGATTATGGTGATGATGATGGTGATGGTGATGATGGTGGTGATGGTGATGGTGGAGACGAAGGATTGTGGTTCCTGTAATTTGGGCAACAGTAGACGAGTGATGGGTGATTATCATCAACGCTGGGGATGGAGAGGAGGACAGTGATGGTGAAATGTTGGAGGAACGGGGAGATGAGGGAGAGATGAGGCTGGTGGAGATGTCTCATGTCACCTCCTGCAGCTGTTGGTCCTGCTGGGAGACGACTGTAACTCACAACACAGGCTCCATGTTGATTTGGTCACCCTCACAATGAGTCATAACTCACAATTATGGCTCCATAGTAACTTAGCCACCCTCACAATGAGTTACAACTCACAACACAAGCTCCATGTCAACTTGGTCACCCTCACAACGAGTTATATCTCATTCGTTGGCATCAAGTCGTTTCCCGCCTGTATACTTCCGTTTCTTAACTTCCTCTCTGATATCTCTGGGTTCTGTGTCCTCGACCATATAATATCGTCTTATGATATCAGCTTCGCTTGGCTGTTCAAGTTTCTGGTGATGTTTCCACTATCCAGTCATCTAGTTACTGGATTTTGCACAAGAGAGTGAGCACACACACACACACACACACACACACACACACACACACACACTTCAGTATGGCGAAAGACTGTAAACACCATTATTCGTATCAAATCTTCAAGATTCATCTGTGGCGACTTGAGAAATATATATCCTTCCTTACCCCATTATTCACAGACCTATAGAATATTCCTTCAAGCTCCTATAATCAATTGTTAAATCACCTGCTTCAAAAGAGTATAGACATCTATTCATAAAGATAATAGAATGTTTATTATCTCCGATGTTTCAATATTTTCAAAATTCTTGTTCGGTCTAAGTCGAGAAAATTAATTGAAAAAAAAAGGTATGATACAGAATTTTCCGGAGTTAGAAAGGAAGATTGATGTCGTCTCTAAGAATGTTGTCAAATCTTATGATCATACTACGTCTCATTATTGTAGATCCTTCCTCTCTTATGTTGTACCATAACCGCGCTTAATTAATCCCGGGGGGGGGGGGAAGGGAGACCCAGATCGCGCCATTAATCCACATTTTCTGCCCGGCTGAACCTCCTTTCGACTCGTCAGCGGTCAACAGGAGACTGTGGAACAAGAGGCTATATGCGGCGTATCAGAGGCCCACAATATATCACCACCACCCAGCTCACAGCCACACCGGAAAATTCTCGCAGGTCTTCTGTCGCCGGAATGTCCCGCGGGGGCCAGCTATTACCCGCGGGAACGCTCGCCATCAGACGCCATTTGCGTCATCCGAGATATTACAGGTAAATGTCAACAATGGTGTTGGACTCGTCTGGCCATGATGGTTGGCGGGGCTGCCAGCAGCTTGCGGCAGACCAGACTTTAAAAATCGTCTAATACACCTTCCACAGCGACGTCAGAGGTATTCAGTCATTTGCGAATATCAATCCCGAATACTTTAATCCGAATATTATCGATGAATAGCACGTCTAAGGAGTGGTATGTTATGAGGATTAATCTGGATTCGGATGTGGTATGGCTGGCAGTCCACTAGGGTATTGTCAGGTGGCTATTGTCGGTCGTGATGACTCCGACGACTGATTCTGATGGATCACACCCATCCATTGTCACCTGCCCAATACCCGCGCCGTCCCACGCCCACGCCGCTTCCCACGCCTACACAACGAGGGCCCATGCTGGGGCCCGTGTGTCTTTCGAGCTGCCCAGAGACCAGCGACCCTTGCAGGAGGTTTCCTTAATACCCCCCGTGCCCAGGCAGACAAACTGACTGACCAAGGCTACACAGGACTCCTCCTCCTCCTCCGCTTCCACGCCCTCACTGTGGTGTCTAACACTACACCGGGACCTTGTGCCAAGCCCTCTTAGGTGAGGGACTCCTGCTGTAGGAGTGAGGCATCAAGGGAAACCTACAGAATCTCAACGAAGCATTCATAAACACCGTCGCAAGTGTTCATGGCTTCGACAGCCTCTGCGTACAAGATGACACCTCTGTTCCTCCTCCACTCCTCCCAAGACACGAGCTAACTGTGGACGCCTGAAATAAGGCGAGAGGAACGCTCGCCAGTTGCGTATCTCCTGACAAACATTTGAGTTTCTTCTGTGATGTTTATTGCTGAAGGTTATCAAGAGAACAACTTTAAGTGACAATTTGCAGCGGATATTTTTGGTCTATTGTGTTACAAAATCTTCAGTGAGATGTTAAGTTAATGAGGCCATCATTATTGTGCGTGCCAAGCATAGAGATGGTAGGTTAAAAGTGTCCAGCTCAGGAGGTGGAGATAGGCAACCTGATTACGACTAATCAGCTGATGTTTGTTTACCGTTAGCGACCGCGGGACGTAGGGGGATTAGAGCAGCGCCTCTGGTGGTGTGTGGGGGAAATTATAGCTACAGAAGCGCCCCTGGTAGTGGCCGGGGGAAGTGTGTGGACTACAGCAGCGCCCCTGGTGGTGGTAGGGGAACGAAGGGACTACAGCAGCGCCCATGGTGGTGGGCGGGGGAAGTAGATACTACAGTAACGCCATCTCTGTATCAAAGTTACTCGGTGCTCCTTCCGTCAGTCAGTTCCATCGCAGATACTCATGATCCTCCATGAGAGAGAGAGAGAGAAAGAGAGAGAGAGAGAGAGAGAGAGAGAGAGAGAGAGAGAGAGAGAGAGAGAGAGAGAGAGAGATGTGCTCATTTTCATCGTCTCTTGAGATATCTTCATTTCATTGTAAGATGATCATTCAATTCATTCTTTCTTGCCTCTCACCACCGTCCAGTCTCTCTCTCTCTCTCTCTCTCTCTCTCTCTCTCTCTCTCTCTCTCTCTCTCTCTCCAACATAAACTACTGTCCTTCTCCACCATGTATCACTCGTCCTCTCCTCCATACATCACTCTCCATGTCCACCATACATTCCTCACCTTCACCATACATAGCTCATATTCTCCACCATGTACCTCTCTCTCTCTCTCTCTCTCTCTCTCTCTCTCTCTCTCTCTCTCTCTCTCTCTCTCTCTCTCTCTCCACCCCATCACCATTCTTGCATCCATCGTACAGAATGAGCCTTGGCCACGTCTGCACTGGTAAGCGTTGCTGACCAAGAGTCAACACGTTCTAACTCGGGGTCGGACCCGCATGGGTTCGAATCCTGAGAGAGGCAGTCGGCCTCCACCCAGCCTAGGTGTTCGTCCTCCCCTTGTGGCTGGTCGATAATAGGTACCTGGCTTAGGCTTGAGTGTGTGTGTGTGTGTGTGTGTGTGTGTGTGTGTGGGACAATACGAGTGTACAACTCTCTCCCCACAACACACGAGCAGCAATTACACACACACACACACACACATACGCACACACACACACACACACACACACACACACACACACACACACACACACACACACAATGAGAGGCTCAAAGATACATAAGAGTGTGTATAAAGTATGATAATGATAATATTGATAAAAACAAAATAACCTGCATAAGTGTGGTACAAGAACATCGTCACACGATTTCAGTCGAGTTAAAGTTTCAAACATACTTGGGTAGTATATCAGAGCAGTATACTGCAATGTAGTATACTTTAGCATAAGTGGATATGCTAAATATATAACCATTCGTAGGTCATGTGTTGGATCAACTATAAAAACCCATTTTCTGTAAAAAAGAAAAAACTGATTTTCAAGTTTTTAAGAAATGAATTTTTCAAAAATCTGATTTAGACCTAAATTCGTCATATCCGGTGAAGGCTGCATGTGGATGCTGAAGGACTAGGGTGGCGATGAAGGTCATGGGAAGAGCTGCTAACCTAACCAACACCTGGAGTGGAAATAGAAAGCTCCTGAGCAGGGGAGAAGTGAGGACAACACTGGGGTCACTAATGTATCTGGATGAACAGGGCCGAAGTTAACTAGTTCTCATTGTGTGCCCCGGCCGTGTGGTCTGTGGGCCGTGGGTCCGCGACCGTTACTGCCTGTGGTGACCTCCTCTCTCTCTCTCTCTCTCTCTCTCTCTCTCTCTCTCTCTCTCTCTCTCTCTCTCTCTCTCTCTCTCTCTCTCTCATAAGCGCCAGTTAGCCACGGTCTTATCCTCGTCTCAATGGCTGGAAGATGGTAAAGTTGTGGTGGTGGTGGTGGTGGTTTTTTGGGTGTAGGGGGTTGTGGTTGTCGGGGGTGGTGGTGGTGGTGAGTTGTAGTGGTCGTTAGTTGGGGTAAATGGGGGGTGGGGGTTGTGGTGTTTTTGATGGGTTTGGAGGGGGTGGGTTGTTGGTGTGGAGGGTGGGGAGGGGGGAGGGGTGTGTGGCTTTCCCTTAGCGTGGCTGACAAGGTCCACGTGTCAATGAGGGGGAGGGAGGGGTATGGACGAGGATCCCAAGACCCCTCCACTACGAACTGGGGCCCGCCCAGCACAAGCGAGGGTCCCTGGGCCCGCCCACCACAAGCCAGGGTACCTGGGCCCACTCAACACCAGCCAGGGTCCTTCTGCCCATCCAGCACCAGCTAGAGTCGCTGGACCCACACAGCATCAACCAGGGTCCCTGGACCCACACAGCATCAACCAGGGTCCCTGAGCCCACACAGCATCAACCAGGGTCCCTAGATCCATACTAGCACCAGCCAGGGTACCTGGGCCCACTCAGCACCAGCCAGGGTCCTTGGACCCACACAGCTTCAGCCAGGGTCCCTAGACCCACACAGTACCAGTCAGGGTCCCTGGACCCACACATACCAGTCAGGGTCCCTGGACCCACACAGTACCAGTCAGGGTCCCTGGACCCACACATACCAGTCAGGGTCCCTGGACCCACACAGCACCAGCCAGGGTCCCTGGACCCACCCAGCACTAGCCAGGATCCCTGGACCCACACAGTACCAGCCAGGATCCCTGGGTCCAGCCAGCAGATGAGTGCAAGTACTGTGAGGGAGGCAAGACGGTAATTGAAGGAACATTTGCTGCTGGTGCAGCAAATGTTCCTTAAGATGTATCTAATTCCTTGAGATATATCCAATTCTCTCCGTGTGTCACATATCCTTGAACTTCACATCCACAAGTCTTCATCATCAACAAGAAAAAAAATATCTGAACGAAAGTCTCACTTGGAGAAAAATGGAGAGATGTGAGAGGATGTTTTAGGTGAGAATTGAAACGATTTGGACCATTCAGTTCAGGAGGGCCTTGCCTGAGGCCACAGGCAAGTCTGGAAACAATAGCTCTCTAGATCGCCCCACATCTGTCCAACTTCTAACCTGCGATCTCCGGCCTGGGACGAGTTACTCAGTTCATACATGGCAGGTGGTGTTAACGGTGTGACACAAACCCCTGACCTACCCAAGATTGACCTACGATATTTACAAGTATAATGTCGTTTGATAGTACAAAAATATCAAACTCGTACTGAATTATATTTCTGGGGGTCCTCCAGTGCACTTTGAGTTGACATCTGCATCCAAAACACCCCACATCTGCCTCTCTATCGTCAAACACATGCAACAGTGTTTCAAAATATTTACTCCATCCCTTCTTCACCTGACTACTGCCTGTTACCACTTCCTTATTTGCCCCCTTCATGTTCCCATTTTTTTCTCTTGTTCCCCCTCACACTATGAACCTCCTTCTAAAGTATATTCTTATTCTCCTTGAAGTTTGCTGATACTTACTAAGCAAAACTCTCATTTGCCCTTCTTTTTCAGCTCCTGAACCTTCCTCATGATCTCTAACCGCTCTCTTTTGCGCACCTTTTAGTCAATCATATTCTTTCCCGACTAATAACGTCCATCAACACAACATATTGCAGCTCGCTACCGTTTCCTTGCATACCCACTTCCCACTCTCGCACGCTACACACTTCTCACATATGTCAGCTCTACTTCCTTAAATACCTACCATTCCTTACCCAAGTACTTGCAGTTCCTCACTTACTCCAATAGTTTTGTTTACATTTATCTCTCACCATTCTACACTCGACCTCTCCTGGTGGCTTTTCACGCAAAAATCTTAAGCAAGCTCACTCACTTTCACCATCCTCTTTTCGCTCTTTTTCCGAAGCTGCTCCAGGCCTTCACACTCGCCTCCACCAAGTTGTGATCAGACATCCCACCAGTTGCCCTTCTCAGCTCTCTCACATCCAAGAGTCTCCCATTTGCATGTTTCTCAACCAGCATATAATCCAGCGGTGCCTACTTACCATCTCTCGTACTCACCCACGTATACTTATGTAACGTCCCTCTTTTTACACCCTATATCCTCAATCACTATTCCTTTTTCAGCACACAACTCCACAAGTTGCTCGCGATATCCATTCACAAAACTGTGTACCCCGTGCCTGCCCCAGCTAGACCCTCCACAGTCTTCACTCAAATTTGAGTCTGATCTAAACTCCTTCCATCAAAATAGCCCCAACCTCAAGCCAATTGCGCCTTATCAGGTGAATCTAATTTTTTACAGTCTAGCTGCTGGTTGCTACATGAAACTTTAGTATACCCTGCATAAACAAGCCAACACCTAAAGCTGACAGTCGGACAGCTAAAATTGGCGGGCCAACAGCTAAGATTGAAGGGGTCAACAGCTAACAATGACGTGACAGGAAATTAAAGAGACGGACCAACAGCTTTGCAGCCCAGCTTACGATGATTAGTCAACAGTTTACAGTGACGAGCCAACAGCTTACAGTGACGAGCCAACAGCTTACAGAGACGAGCCAACAGCTTACAGTGATGGATCAGCTGCTTACAGAGTTGAGCCAACAGCTTACAGTGATGAGTAGAAGCTTACAGTGACAAGTCAACAACTTACAGTGATGGGTCAACATCATACAGTGATACACCAAAAGTTTACAGGTTACAGTCCCATAGCTCACACTAACGGGTGGCCAACAACTTGCAGTGAAGGGTTTAAGGCTAACAGTGATGTACCAACAGATTACAGTGATGAGCCAACACCTTACAGTCGACCAACAGCTGAAAGTTACGGGGGAACAGGTTACTGTAACAGGCCAAAAGCTAAGAATAATGAGCCAACAGCTAACGTGCCCACAGCTCGCGATCATCAGGATAACCGACACTCTACGAAGCAACAGCTTCCAGCGACAAAGATGCAGCTTCCAGCGACTGCCTGACAATCTACGGTGCTACAGTACGTTCCAGCGATTGCCCACTTTACACATGTAGATCTCACAAGTATATTTTTCCGTGCACGTAGGAGGAGGCGACCCCCATCAGTCACAGAGAGTTTCCGGCAAAGGAGGACAAGAGTTGACCACACACAGCAGTGTAGGGCGCCGCCTGTGGCTTACTTGAGGACCAACACTGGAGTGGCCACCATCTCCGGCCTCCGTGGTGGAGGGTCAGAGAGTTGTGGTCAGGGAAGGCTGGAGGCCCAGTCGTCCCAGCTAACACCCTCCCCACCACAGACCAACGTAATCTCCAGACGTCTCAACTCTGACGACCATCGAAGGAAAGACTGACTTTTCTTGATTCTATTAAACGTAAGTTATGATAATGTGATAACAAGATCCACGAATGTAAGATAACAAGACATATTCATTTATCATTTACATAATCGCTGTTTCCCGCGTCAACGAGGTAGCGCCAGGAAACAGACGAAGAATGGCCCTTCCACTCCTACACACATGCACATAAACGCCCATATATGCTTTATACATACATATACATATCATATATTTACCATGACTGAGTTTCCTTATCTATAATCACCAACACATCAGTGATATGTTATTGATAATAAAGTCATATTCTGTATAATTCGTTCGATGATTAACATATATGACGACATTTCGAAAATCATAAAAAAATGATATTCAAAATATTCGGTTTCCGGTGAGGGAGCAATTCGTACGTGATATCTACAGACGGTAACGGGATAATGTATTCTGGATATTTACATAAGGTAACGGGAATAGGTATTCTGGATATTACACGGGAATGGATATTTTGGATATTTACATAAGGAAACGGGAATGAATATTCTGGATATTTACATAAGGGAACGGGAATATTATTCTGGATATTCACATAAGGTAACGCCTCTTGCTACTGTGAAATTACGCCTCTTGCTACTGTGAAATTTCACTGTGACGACCTCTGTACACAGAGCGTCCATGCCCCTAAGGTAAGAGCGAGTTTCCATAACAACTGGCGGCAGGAGTGTTCCAGCTGACTGACCGAACACCACGCTGCCAGCCGTACGATGAACAACGCTCCTTGAGGCAGCGACATTTTTACTGAATGATTCTGTCAAAACTCACACGATAACCAGTGAAATATTACGTTCCTATACAGTAAAACACACGGACACACACCTCTATTAGGGTGGAATATATATATATATATATATATATATATATATATATATATATATATATATATATATATATATATATATATATATATATATGAATGTATGTACATAGCAGTAAAGACATGGCACACACATATACAAACTTAAAAACTTAGAAAACGGAGCAGCACGAATTTGAAACAATCCCTGTAACGCACAAATAGTGTTTACTCATTCATGTGGTATATGATGCAGTGAAGCTTCGGAATCCCTACAGGTATGAATCAGTGAAGCTTCGGGATCCCTGCTGTTATGAAGCAGTGAAGCTTCGGAATCCCTACGGGTGTGAAGCAGTGAAGCTTCAGAATCCCGATAGCGAGACTCCACCCTCTGGCCACAGCTGTGTTCAGGGAAGCCGTGTTCTCTGGTGCTCACGTACTTACAGTTAATCATCAGCTAAAAGAAAACGCCCGGAAATGTACTTACCACTGGAGAAAATAAAAAACGCAATGAACAGTGGATCTTGAGTGGCACTCAGCCTGGCATTTGTGACTCAGTCATGCACGACCGACCACGTCATCATGTACTCTGGCCACTCGAAGGACGGGGTCGGGCGTGGGTGTCGGGGTCGGGCGTGGGTGTCGGGATGGGCTCGGGTGTCGGGGTCGGGCGTGTGCAAATTCCACCACACGTACACAGAGAAGACGAAAAGTATATACAGCCACAGACACGACTGGAAATGCACTTCGAGACACACACACACACAGTCATAGGTAAACACACGCAGAGGCGCCACACACTGCACACTCACAAGAAGGGACTGATACAGCAGTGACATCTGTCCTTGTGCTGCTGTAACATCAACCTCTCCACGACGCCTTCGTTACAGTCATGCCTGAAATAAACATCATGAGTTTCTCTTCTCGTTTTCTATCACCAACTGCCTCGTTAGGACTCGTTCGCCTGTTGCGGTTTGAATGCATTTGTATAAAGCATAGTTCGACTCGCAAATTACTATTCTTGCGTTTACCACCTCCTCATTAATGAGGCCATTCAAAATCGATCACTTCGCCATCATCAGCGCGAGATCTGCACTTTGTCTCCACCTTCTTCCACCCTCCAGCCCCGTCACCCCTGAGCACTTTCCCTGAACTTGGCGTCATCAGACACGTTCAATACCCCCTCAAGGCAAAGCAATCCATTACGCTCATTAAACACATTATCTAACTCCGCTAATTGGCCTCGTTCATATATACTTCCCCGTTGCTGATGTCAACAAGGCCACACTGTCTCTCTCTGACGTAAAATCCACTAATCTCTTACTAAGTAAAGATCCACTTTCTCGATCCCCAGCTGAAGTCTCGGAAAGTTTTGTGTTTGATTGAGTTCATACGGGACTTGTGAGCTCCCTAGACGCTCAGCAGCTTGGTAGAATGAGGACCTCTTTATCACTCACTGCCTCGTCTTCTTTCCCTGACCTTTCTTACTGCAAACTAGAGATATGTAAGATCTTAGTGGCGCTCGAGAGTTCCAGTAAAACCTACCGCTTAGCAAACTACAAAATAGATACACAAAGCCCCCTGAACCTTGCCCTAAGGTGAGGTTTTATACCGCGACTTTCAGCCTACCTCAGTGAGTGTTGTCTGGTTATGTAGACCACCGAGGAACCATGTCTCCTCCCGGGTCCTCACCCATGGTGTACCGTAGAACGACGACGGAGGTACACCTGCTTCCTCGTCGTTATAAACGGCGCATTGATGAACGCGCCTGAGCGATGGATGAACTTCGGTGAATCTGCGATTCGGTTAGCGATAACAACAGCTCATTCGACTACGTCATCCTTCAAATCATGATTAACGAAATTCGAGCTGATTAAATGCAAAATGATGAGACTGGATAGAGCGAAATTTGTCCACGTTATGAGATAAGCTGCGGGAATTTGTGTACGAGAGAGACTTGCGAGTCGACATCGTCCCTAAACAAATCGCTTGATTCTCACTTGAGGAAAATGTTAAAGGAAACCAAATGCCTGCTGGCAGAGCCTGGAACTGCATTCCTGTTCACTGATACGGAAATACTCATCAAAGTCTTACGTTAGGTTAGAATTAGAATGTGTTTTACAAGGTTGGTCACCGCACTTATAGAGGCGAAAAAGAGCTGATACAAGAGGTCCAGAGGAGGGCAACAAAGATGGTGCTTTGATTAAAAGAGCTGAATTACAGGGAAAAGTTAGTGACCTTTACTTTGTCCATCCTGGAAAAGAGAAGAGTGAGAGGCGACCTGATCACACTTTTCAAGTTATCAAACCAGTTTCATGATGTCAACAATGAACATTTCTTGGAAGGATGAAAGGATGGAAGAATCAGACACCATAACATGACAGCAAGTAAGAAACTTTTTTAGAATAAAGGTAGTGAACGAATAATAAAGGTAGTGAACGAATTATAAAGGTGATGAACGAATAATAAAGGTGGTGAGCGAATGATAAGGGTAGTGAGCGAATAATAAAGGTAGTGAACGAATAATAAAGGTAGTGAACGAATTATAAAGGTGATGAACGAATAATAAAGGTGGTGAGCGAATGATAAGGGTAGTGAGCGAATAATAAAGGTAGTGAACGAATAATAAAGGTAGTGAACGAATAATAAAGGTAGTGAACGAATTATAAAGGTGATGAACGAATAATAAAGGTAGTGAACGAATTATAAAGGTGATGAACGAATAATAAAGGTAGTGAACGAATTATAAAGGTGATGAACGAATAATAAAGGTAGTGAACGAATAATAAAGGTAGTGAACGAATAATAAAGGTAGTGAACGAATAATAAAGGTAGTGAACGAATTATAAAGGTGATGAACGAATAATAAAGGTAGTGAACGAATAATAAAGGTAGTGAACGAATAATAAAGGTAGTGAACGAATAATAAAGGTAGTGAACGAATTATAAAGGTGATGAACGAATAATAAAGGTAGTGAACGAATAATAAAGGTAGTGAACGAATAATAAAGGTAGTGAACGAATAATAAAGGTAGTGAACGAATAATAAAGGTAGTGAACGAATAATAAAGGTAGTGAACGAATAATAAAGGTAGTGAACGAATTATAAAGGTGATGAACGAATAATAAAGGTAGTGAACGAATAATAAAGGTAGTGAACGAATAATAAAGGTAGTGAACGAATAATAAAGGTAGTGAACGAATAATAAAGGTAGTGAACGAATTATAAAGGTGATGAACGAATAATAAAGGTAGTGAACGAATAATAAAGGTAGTGAACGAATAATAAAGGTAGTGAACGAATAATAAAGGTAGTGAACGAATAATAAAGGTAGTGAACGAATAATAAAGGTAGTGAACGAATTATAAAGGTGATGAACGAATAATAAAGGTAGTGAACGAATAATAAAGGTAGTGAACGAATTATAAAGGTGATGAACGAATAATAAAGGTAGTGAACGAATAATAAAGGTAGTGAACGAATAATAAAGGTAGTGAACGAATAATAAAGGTAGTGAACGAATTATAAAGGTGATGAACGAATAATAAAGGTAGTGAACGAATAATAAAGGTAGTGAACGAATAATAAAGGTAGTGAACGAATAATAAAGGTAGTGAACGAATAATAAAGGTAGTGAACGAATTATAAAGGTGATGAACGAATAATAAAGGTAGTGAACGAATAATAAAGGTAGTGAACGAATAATAAAGGTAGTGAACGAATAATAAAGGTAGTGAACGAATAATAAAGGTAGTGAACGAATTATAAAGGTGATGAACGAATAATAAAGGTAGTGAACGAATTATAAAGGTGATGAACGAATAATAAAGGTAGTGAACGAATTATAAAGGTGATGAACGAATAATAAAGGTAGTGAACGAATAATAAAGGTAGTGAACGAATAATAAAGGTAGTGAACGAATAATAAAGGTAGTGAACGAATTATAAAGGTGATGAACGAATAATAAAGGTAGTGAACGAATAATAAAGGTAGTGAACGAATTATAAAGGTGATGAACGAATAATAAAGGTAGTGAACGAATAATAAAGGTAGTGAACGAATAATAAAGGTAGTGAACGAATAATAAAGGTAGTGAACGAATTATAAAGGTGATGAACGAATAATAAAGGTAGTGAACGAATAATAAAGGTAGTGAACGAATAATAAAGGTAGTGAACGAATAATAAAGGTAGTGAACGAATAATAAAGGTAGTGAACGAATTATAAAGGTGATGAACGAATAATAAAGGTAGTGAACGAATAATAAAGGTAGTGAACGAATTATAAAGGTGATGAACGAATAATAAAGGTAGTGAACGAATAATAAAGGTAGTGAACGAATTATAAAGGTGATGAACGAATAATAAAGGTAGTGAACGAATTATAAAGGTGATGAACGAATAATAAAGGTAGTGAACGAATAATAAAGGTAGTGAACGAATTATAAAGGTGATGAACGAATAATAAAGGTAGTGAACGAATAATAAAGGTAGTGAACGAATTATAAAGGTGATGAACGAATAATAAAGGTAGTGAACGAATTATAAAGGTGATGAACGAATAATAAAGGTAGTGAACGAATAATAAAGGTAGTGAACGAATTATAAAGGTGATGAACGAATAATAAAGGTAGTGAACGAATAATAAAGGTAGTGAACGAATAATAAAGGTAGTGAACGAATTATAAAGGTGATGAACGAATAATAAAGGTAGTGAACGAATAATAAAGGTAGTGAACGAATTATAAAGGTGATGAACGAATAATAAAGGTAGTGAACGAATAATAAAGGTAGTGAACGAATAATAAAGGTAGTGAACGAATTATAAAGGTGATGAACGAATAATAAAGGTAGTGAACGAATTATAAAGGTGATGAACGAATAATAAAGGTAGTGAACGAATAATAAAGGTAGTGAACGAATTATAAAGGTGATGAACGAATAATAAAGGTAGTGAACGAATAATAAAGGTAGTGAACGAATAATAAAGGTAGTGAACGAATAATAAAGGTAGTGAACGAATAATAAAGGTAGTGAACGAATAATAAAGGTAGTGAACGAATAATAAAGGTAGTGAACGAATAATAAAGGTAGTGAACGAATAATAAAGGTAGTGAACGAATAATAAAGGTAGTGAACGAATTATAAAGGTGATGAACGAATAATAAAGGTAGTGAACGAATAATAAAGGTAGTGAACGAATTATAAAGGTGATGAACGAATAATAAAGGTAGTGAACGAATTATAAAGGTGATGAACGAATAATAAAGGTAGTGAACGAATAATAAAGGTAGTGAACGAATAATAAAGGTAGTGAACGAATTATAAAGGTGATGAACGAATAATAAAGGTAGTGAACGAATAATAAAGGTAGTGAACGAATTATAAAGGTGATGAACGAATAATAAAGGTAGTGAACGAATAATAAAGGTAGTGAACGAATAATAAAGGTAGTGAACGAATTATAAAGGTGATGAACGAATAATAAAGGTGGTGAGCGAATGATAAGGGTAGTGAGCGAATAATAAAGGTAGTGAACGAATTATAAAGGTGATGAACGAATAATAAAGGTGGTGAGCGAATGATAAGGGTAGTGAGCGAATAATAAAGGTAGTGAACGAATAATAAAGGTAGTGAACGAATAATAAAGGTAGTGAACGAATAATAAAGGTAGTGAATGCAGACAGGATACAGATATCTAAAAAGTTATATGGTAAGAGAGAATCTTCAAAAGATAGGACCTCACCAGTGCAAATCTCACCCCTAGTACAAGAAAAATAGATACACACACACACACACACACACACACACACACACACACACACACACACACACACACACGGCCGCACGCCAGTCCCTGGGATGGACCAACCAAGACTACCGCACGCAGCAAAAATGTCAGCCCAGACCGCAGCCAACGGAATGTGCGGTTGCGACCCATCTAAGCACTTACCTGCTGCACGCATGTACCTGCGGCCCGTGGGGGTCCATGGACCAGGAATGAAGGGAGGTTTGAGGTCCATAAACCTCGGGCAGGAGTACTGGAACACGAGGGAAAGGCAGATGAGGATTTGGGGTTCCAGACGGAAGGATCCTAGGGAGAAAGGAAGGAGCAGTAGGATGATCAGATGAAAAAGAGGCACTAAAAAATGGATTGGAAGAAGGTTTTGAAATCCATAACGACTGGAGGTGTGAGGGGTTCTGAGGCTCAAGAAGGTTCTGAGATCCATGAGGAGCGGAGGTGGGGTGAGGGATGTCTTTAGGCTCAAAAAGTTTCTGAGATCCATGAAGAATGGAAGGAGTTGGAGGAGGAGGGGAGGAGGTTCTGAGGTCCAAGAAGAGAGGAAGGTGCCTGGGAGAGTCCGAATATGTGTTTCTGAGTTCTTAAAAGAGATAAAGTTGCTCTAGGATCGAAGACGATACGAAAGGAGGTTCTTAAGCCTAGGGCTTGTGCTGGAGGAGATCGGAGAGAAGGTTCTGGAACCTAGAAATGAAGGGGCTCTGGGCTGGAAGGAGATAGAAGAGGAGATTCTGGAACCTAAAGATGAGGTGGCCCTAGACTGGAAGAAGATAGAAAAGGAGATTCTGGAGCCTGAAGATGAGTGGCTCTTGGCTCGAAGAAGGTAAGAGAGGAGGTTCTGAAGCCAAGCAAATTATAAAAGAAACTCAGGGCCAGAAAGTAGAAGAGGAAAGGAAACTTAAGGGACCTGGTTGTAGATAGGGAGGTGTGGTTTCGTTGCACTGCACATGACAGCAAAAGAATGGATGTGAGCGAATGCTGCCTTACTTCGTCTGTCCCAGGCGCTACCTCGCCAGCGCGGGAAATGGTTATCAAGCGCGAAAAAAAGGAAGCAAAATGATAGAACGTTCATTCCAAGTGGCTCTAGAGGGAAATCTCGGACGTCCTTGATACAGCCACGAAATTCGAAATGTATTGAAGAGACAAAGAATTTAGAGAATGTAAAATGTTCTTACATAACAGGAGCGTTGACCAACTGTTGATTCAACGGGTCTGTGTCAACATTAATCTTAATTCCTCATCAGATATAAAGAGAATCACTAATTAGTCTGAACGTCCTGGAAAATAGATGAAATCTGCGTAACCCGTGACCATTTCGGATAAGCAGAAATGATACTCCTCTCATGACTTAGCAATGTGGTCGATTTATATTTTGGGACCCCTCAGTTGGGGGCACTAGTTGGGCCCCCTGATTGGATCCCATAGACCATTGGTTGGACCAGCTGGTTGGAACCTACAGACCCCTGGTCAAGCTCCCTGGTTGGATCCCACGGACTCCTGATTTGACCCCATAGTTAGAACCCTAATTGGACCTCATAGTTGCCCCTGTAGTTGGAACCTACGATTCATTATAATAAAAATCCACATTTCTGACCCTATGGTCTTCCCTCTCATCATCAATACGATCATTCCTCCATCATCTTCGTCAGCCTAAGATCTTCACCACCACAACCATCATCATTACCACCAATGGACGCACCACTGTCATTACCCTTCTGGTTGTCACCCTCACCCCCCCACCCCCCCATCATTACCACACCCCTACCAACTCCTCCCCCTCAATCACCAGGTGGGGAGGCTGCCAGAGGTCGGATGAGAGAAGAGACATGTCAGGTGGCGTTGGGGGAGGAGTTTCCGGGTCACCTTGGGGTCAATTAGACTTCGGTATGCAGGGGTCACACTGAGGGACCCTGAGGGCAGGCTCTAGATCCTCAAGAGGCCCAACGAGGGACGGCAAGTTTGGGTCATCAGGGGCCCTGTTCAGGGTTCTCAATGGAATACATACTCTAGCCCTCAGGAACCGTATCTTCAGGAGGAAGAGACAAACAAGTGGCGCAATCAGTCCTTTCCTCTCTCCTTGACCTTTCAAGTTATGATCATCTGAATCTTTCGTTATATTTAACTAGCTGACTGAATAAATAGTTGCCAAGTTTAATGATGAGAGGAGCATACCTCGAAATTTCAAAAATAAGGGATAGAAATGATTGTAACGCTTGTTTACATCTTTAGACCTGTTCGCCGTTTCTCATGTCTCGAGGTAGTGCCATGAACAGACGAAGAACAGCCGTATTCTCTCACGTCCTTCTGCACAGCCAAGACCCACAGACGTTTCCGTGGTTTTCCCCGGGTATTTGTCGTGGTTCTGCCCACTGACAGCAGTACGACCCCTGGTTTATCACATCGTTCCAATTTGTTCTGTCCCACGCACGCCTCACACCCTCCTGCATGTTCAGGCCCAGAACTCTCAAAGCATGTTTCGCTCCATGCTTCCTCCTCCTCCTCCTCGGTTTCTTCCTTCTCTCTACTGCCACTTACGACTTCTACATCTTATCTTTAATACGTTGGAGGCACCAGTCACGAGCGAAGTCCACATTGAGGCTGCGTGGACGAGGTTATCTGGGTTGGTAGTATTAGGTTCTGCAGTACAAGAGAGGCTGTGTGTTGTATGCTGGTGCTTGCGTGGCCATTTTAATGGGGTCTGATGATCCTGGCCGAGTGTTGTGGCTGGTGATGCCTGGGTGATTGGTGCGTGTTGGAAGACCTGTGTTGTCCTTGGTGGAGGGAAGTGAAGTGCACTGGAGATGATGCCATTAGAGATAAGTGGGTGGTATTGCCTGGTGGGCAGATGGAGGGCGGGATAAGGTGGATTTGGGTGGGCCAGGGTTGGAGCTAATGGCGTCAGCGTCCATCAGTTATTGGAGGATAGATAGATAGACAGACAGATAGATAAATAGAAATATAGATGGATAGGTAGACTGACAGACGGATAGATAGTTAGATAAAAGGACTGATAGACAGATAGATGAATAGACATATAAATGATGCATGAATAGATTGATAACTAGATAAATGATAGTCAAGACAGACAGATCGAATGATAGATGATGAGATAAATGAATAGATAAACAGATAGATACCGGTTATCTCACATTTTACGAATAACGTTATATGACGTCATTCACTAAACAGTTCAGCTGGACTGTTATTTTTCTCCCAATGACTGGTTTGAATACCACTGGAATTTTGTGCGAGACTTATATTCATTTTTTCCCCATTCCAACCAAAGTGGTTCGATTCCCGCAATCACATCATCAATGATAACATCACACGACCTGATCTTCATATATTCTCTCAATATAATCAACTGTGACTTGTTGAAGCAGAAATCTTATTAACTCACTTCAGGGGAAAAAATATATATATAATTCCAGTTAACTCGATCACTTGTGAATTTGTCAGGTCTCAGGTATGATAAAACCCGCAGTTATAATCTTTGAAAATGACAATGAGGAATATTCTATAAATATTTGGCTTCTCTAGATATTCTTTCAATTCACTGAGCAATATTCAATTTACACATAGATCACGTGTCGGTATTTTATTGTTTTCCATCAGACAAGACTGGCTTGCCACAGTCCTGGGCCACACCCGGTCTTCACCATCATCACTGTCATCTACGTCATCTTCGTCATCATCATAATTACCGTCATCTTTCTCTGTATCATCATCATCATCATCATCATTAGCTTTAATTCTGTTATCAATATCACACTCGTTTTCATTATCATCATTGTGATTATTATCATTATCAACATATATTATTATCATTATCATTATATATTATAATCATCATTATTATCCTGATTATCATCATTATTATTCTCATTATTATCATTATCATCATTCCTGTTATTAATATTATCATTATTATCATTATTATTATTATCATTATTATTATTATTATTATTATTATTATTATTATTATTATTATTATCATTATCATTACTAACGCAGGGCCTAACGCAAAACCTGCTCTAAGGACCTAACCTAACCTAACCTAACCTAACCTAACCCAGAAACTAACCTACACACGCATGAAGAGGTCTGACATGAACTTAGCTCGACTGGTTCCGGAGCCTGAAGAAATTGGAGACCGGTACCGGTTCTGAAAGCATTACGAAATTCTAAAGTCCTTAACATTACAGACAACAAGTTAGATATTTCTACTGAAATCACCTGACGCACGAAACAGCTGGCGAACGCATCGAATGCACTTACTGAAGAATGCGACTAATCTATACGCTTTTGCGATCGTTTTCAGCGTAAGATAAAGATATGCGTAAAAAGATAATGATAAGCGCTTCACTGGGAAAGAACTAGGTGGATGTGGGAAGGAACTGGGTAGAACTGGTGAAGGTTTGAATAGAGTTGGGTATATGTTTCCGCCCCTTATCTGACCCGACGGGTGTTCTGTGTGTGTATGTTCGTAAAAGAAGACTAGGCAGCGGAGCATAGCTTATTTTTGAAACCGTAATCCGTCATCTGGCACACACACACACACACACACGGCAGAAGCGTACACACACACACACACACACACACACACACACACACTCAGGGCCACGCTCTGCCGCCCTCCAGGTATTTGCAAACTCATTCTATATCCCTGCAGGAGATGGGGACAATGGACGAGCGAGTGAGGAGGTTTTTGGTTGCAAACATTGCCTAAAAGCCGTCATTACCGACCCGAGATCAATACAGCTAATGAAACCCGCAAGTGGGGAGACTCGTTTGTGTGTGGACATGTGGCTAGTTAATGAGCCTAACACGCTCCGGTGTCGTCTCTTTAGCAATACGATCCGTTCGTGTTTTTCGAGATCTTCTATTAGGCGTTCATGATGAGTTTTCTGAAAGTTTTTTTTATTCTGGGAGTAGAGACATAGGTTTCGACATTTTTAGCTTTCGCATTTATCGAAATATTTCTTTCCTTGTCGATTACTTGAGGTATACGATGAACATCGAAAAAGATGACACAAGTGAAATTCTTTTCGTACTTTTTTCATGCAAGACGCACGAAAAATGTCAACATATCTTTTCGGAATCTCAACGTAAAGGAACGATGACGGTACAATCTGGGTTTTTTTTCCTGCACATCTGGTGATGGCGTTCATTCTAGCGGTTCAGAAAGTAGTGCAACTAACCAATCAGTCGAAGCTGATTTCGCAGTCCTCGTCATAATGTTTTTCTCGTTTCATAATAACTCATCATGAGGGCTTAATGATATGGAGAAATGTTATGGGAGATATTTACTTTGATCAGCCATGAGGATAAGTGACTGGTTCATGATTAGAAGTGGAAAGAAGAATATGGAACCATGTCTTTGACACTTCTGCATGTGAATGGGGAATAGACAAGATGAAGATGCGAGCCAGAAGGTGTATATGGTCTTCTCTTAAGCAGACCCACCCAGCTTACTGGAGCAGACCAAGCTGATCTACGATCAAGCTTGAGCTTCATGTGTTGTCATGACCTATTGGCTTAACCCCAAAAGACATGGGACGTTTATCTAAAAGTACCTGAATGAGCTGCTGTCTCTACACTTGATGACTCCTAGTGAGGTTCGGCTTCGATGACCTAATGAGGTTCGGCTTCGATAAGGTTCAGTGAGGCTCAGCTTCCATAAGGCCCAAAGTGGTTCGGTTTCGATAAGGCTCCGAGAGGTTCAGTGTAGTTGAGATCGTACGTAGTCAAAATGGTGAAGACCAGAGCGAGTCATTCTCGAACCCCATCACTGTAACCATTCTTAACAACCAGGTCAGACCACGTCATTTGAATCCACTGTAATCCTTTTACCCTTTAAACCAGACCTTTTACAACCCAATGAAACCCGATGACTATCTACTCAGGCATCTGTAATGATTAGAAAGAGATGATTATTATCTCCACAATGTTAATCCTTAACATCAAAATATATGCATATAACGAACATCTGTATTCATTACACTAATATTTTTCAGTTATACACATTCACAAATAAATAGCGATACATAATCCAAAGACACACACACACACACACACACACACACACACACACACACAACCACACACACACACACACACACACACACAGCCACACACACACACACACACACACACACACACACACACAACCACACACACACACACACACACACACACAGCCACACACACACACACACACACACACACACACACACACACACACGTCATCTACCATCTAACCAGGATTATATACCACGTCATCTGTGGTGTGAACTTAAGTTTGCTTTAAGTCGATCATGTCTTAATGGTGTTTGTTGAACGTCCGGCTCATCCTGGTCCTGGGACGGACGTCAGCGTCACCTGGTCCTGGGACGGACGTCAGCCTCACCTGGTCCTGGGACGGACGTCAGCGTCACCTGGTCCTGGGACGGACGTCAGCGTCACCTGGTCCTGGGACGGACGTCAGCGTCACCTGGTCCTGGGACGGACGTCAGCGTCACCTGGTCCTGGGACAGACGTCAGCGTCACCTGGTCCTGGGACGGACGTCAGCGTCACCTGGTCCTGGGACAGACGTCAGCGTCACCTGGTCCTGGGACGAACGTCAGCGTCAAATGGTCCTGGGACGGACGTCAGCGTCAAATGGTCCTGGGACGGACGTCAGCGTCACCTGGTCCTGGGACGGACGTCAGCGTCACCTGGTCCTGGGACGGACGTCAGCGTCACCTGGTCCTGGGACGGACGTCAGCGTCACCTGGTCCTGGGACGGACGTCAGCGTCACATGGTCCCGGGACTATGATAACAAGTACAGTAAGGGGAGAGATTTTAGTGGAGAGGAATGATAAAGAGGAACACGAGAGACATGATGGTATGGGGAGGAGAAATGGGGTCGTGTATCTGGGGAGAATGTGAGGGGGAGGCGTAGGCTGTTAGGGGGTGAGACAAACATTAGAATTTAGCATATGTTTAAACCACGCACGCAGTTTATGGACAAGCCCCTGAGGGAAGAATGGACAGCCGAGTTCACTGCAGACCAACTACAGCGACCAGGGTTCGAACCTACGCGGGTTCGACCCCAGGCAGCCCGTGCATGCGTCGTGACCACAGCGCTGCCTGCTACGCCAAGGGCAAACCTGTGTTTGATGGGTGACGTCAGTGGATGGATGGGGTACAACAGAGTGGATCAGGGAATGATGTGTGGAGTACGGGGGCCTGGGATGACACGCTAATGGTTGAAGAACATGAGGAGTGTGCGTATCACTATACCATATAAATACTGGGCATTGGCACGCCATAAAGTGATTTTCTGAGTTGGATCACAAGGCAAATTAGCTGTTCACAGTGTGACTGGGTCATTATACACTTAAACAATACAAATCATATCTGATAACATGATGATACTTAAACTTTACAGAAGCGATCAAATAGTATGCTAACGGAGAACTTAGTCTTAAGCTGAGGTTATTCCTAAATACAAAATAGATTATCTTCCCAACAGTTGACGGGTTTCACAACAGCACAATACCCTGGGCTGGTCGGTCGTTTAAGCTCCTTCTCAGGACTTTGCTTCCTCACGTCCACGCCCGAGACTCTCCTTGAAGGATAAAACAACGAGGCTTTACGATGACTCGATTTACTGGGCACCTCAGAAGCCAAACCCACTGTCATCTGTCCTTCGCCTCACACGAACACCTGAAGCTGCTGTCCACAGGAGAAACACTGTCTCCATACATGAACCCTTCCCTAGCCGACCGCAGACCACACCAGGTCTCCACACACACACACACACACACACAGGCAGGCAGTGGGAACTTTATGACAGATACTTTCTGTCATACACTACTTCTCCCTATGTTCATAATATTACAAAGTCAAGATATTCCTGAATATCCAAAATATGATCACATCCCACACTAACTACTCATACGTACACCAGTCGTACATACTACTTCAGTACGATCGAATTGTGACCAAAAGCATGATAAGAAGTATAACACAAATTTACAACTATCGAAGGTAAGGTTGTCCACAGGTTACAAAGTCTCAAGAGTTATGCTCGTGTTGTACCCACCTCCCATGCCTCACTCAAGCCTACTTGTCACCTGTGTTGCTCACGCCACTTGCCAGCGACTCGAGGGCTCTACCGCCTGTCTCCTTGATCGACCTACTGCCACAACAGCCAGACTTCCTCTGGCCTTCCCTACCTGCATAGACAACATGTCACCTACCATTTCCTTATAACTCAACCCAGAAACGCTTTTCTTGTTTTTACTCTCCCAATTTCCAGTTTTCTCTCCGCCCGTCCATGCAGATGTGTCACGAATCAATGAAACTGTAAACATACCAGAGAAACGGCTCACCGTATCGTCAGAGAAAAGGCCAACGACATCGTCAAGTCATAACAATCATGCATATTTAGAGTATACAAATGGTTATAAATACACATAATGCAGACAGATAAAGGAATAAGAGTTGTGTGTGTCGTATTGTAGTTTATGTTTCTATAGCCATGAAACCTAATATTTTGTTTCCTTTATCATACTAGGCTTTATGATTCGGGTTATGGAATAGCAACAAACCCGCTGTTGTCCGTCTGGGATCCTACACACGAACACATCAAACCTTTACTGATCACCAGTCGTTTGTCTTCTTCTTCTTCTTCTTTTCTTCTTCTCCTTCCTCTTCTCTTTCTTCTTATGATAACGGTTTGCTACATATTCTACATACATAAAGTGAGAACTATTCAGGGATATTTCGGAGGAAGGCGCAAGAGGATTGGCTTAATGATGTGTACGGGAGTGGTATAAGTAGAGACGTTGATCTCACTTGAAGAATCAACTTAGTGTGGAAGGTAGAATTATCTGAAGTTATAGACTCTTAAAGATCGGTGTTTTCAGGTATTACACATTGAGCCATGGATTGAGTACGAGTGATTTAAGAGGCTGTGTGTACCAGATGTATCCCATGGAACAAATACTGAAGTTAATAATGAGACAGATAGATGAATAAACAGATTTATAAGGATAGAAAAACAGACATAAAGAGACTGTATCAAGATTAAAAGATAAAGACAGGGAGGGGAAGAGAGAAAAGAGAGAAATAAAGAGAGTGACCAATAACACTTGGAAGAAAGTTTTCCACAGTCGAAAGTCACCCGCCATTATCAGTGATCAAATCAATTGATTGAGACAGCGGACCGACTATTGTTTAACACAATGGTCAGTCCTCTATCTCTGCATCCTTACATCATCCTACGACGGCATGAGTCGTAAGGCACAGAGGAACAGACAGACAGAAGGAGGGAGAGAAGGAGGAAAACAATTTTTTTTTTAGAAGTTGGATTGCTATTTGTGCAGCGTTGAAATCTCCAAGTCACCACACTAGTACATATTTTGTTACACCTTACAAAAACGTAATTCATATAGCATCTCAAAGCTTCCTGAGTACATTAGATGATAAATGTACTAAAATATTTAAAACTAATGATTATTTCATAAATAACTAAGATAAATAGGCCTAATTTTGCTCACGATGAACTATGTAGATAATGCCTTACTGCTGCAAGAGAGTTTGATTTTCATATAGTTTTACCGCATGATTACCGACTACTTTAAACTTTAACGTTATCAAGCGATCGTTGTGCATTATAATCCTGTTTGTACACAGGTTGATCAGGTTCATTTCTCTCCAGCTTTAGCGCCCTGAACACGATTCTATAACCTTCACGTTTATTCCACGAACAAATAAATTTCTCTCCACAATTTGAAGCAATTTGGCTCACTGCTTACATCCGATGGTTCCACCACCTGTCAGCTGGTGGCTGGACAAAGCATGACATCCATTATGGAACAGATGGAAGACGGAAGAGATGGAGTCAAGTGGGGAGTGCTCATCTTCCTCGATGGCTCTGGCTGGGGTGTCTAAATGTGTGAGGATGTAACCAAGATGAGAAGAAAAGAGATATAGGTAGTATGTTTGAGGTTAGTGAAAAGCGTGCACGGGATAAAGTGAATTAGAACGATGTGGTATACAGGGGTCGACGTGCTGTCAATGGACTGAACCAGGGCATGTGAAGCGGCAGGGGAAAACCATGGAAAGGTCTGTGGGGCCTGGATGTGGATAGAGGGCTGTGGTTTCGGTGCATTACACATGACAATTAGAGAATGGATGTGAATGGATGCGGCCTTTCTTCGTCTGTTCTTGGCGCTACTTCACAAACACGGCAAACGGCGATCAAGTCTGTGTGTGTGTGTGTGTGTGTGTGTGTGTGTGTGTGTGTGTGTGTGTGTGTGTGTGGTTGAATGACACAGAACGAATGACGGAACGATTGTTGTAGAATGCATGACACGGAATGGATGACACAAAGTGGATGGCATCGGACGCATGACACAAGTCGGAATGACACAGTACAGGAGAGATGACATAAGATGGATGACCCACGACACATGGCATGAGATGGATGACACAAGATATACGACACATGTTGGATGAAAGAGGAGGGGGGAGAGGGAGTGGGTTTGGGTGGGGTTGGAGTGGGGATGGGAGGGGCTTGACCCAGTGGTTACTCCCTCCTGTATTAGTTCACATTTACAGCCATGACACCTCGCTAATGACCTCAACCTTCTCACTCATCCCTCCTGATTACCTTCCACTGTTACTCCATCACTTTTATCACAGTGGTCACCCTCCATCCTGGTACTCCACCATCACCCTCACACTGGTCACCCTCCATCCTGATCCTCCAACATCACCCTCACACTGGTTACCCTCCATCCTGGTCCTCCAACTTCATCCTCACACTGGTCACCCTCCATCCTGGTACTCCACCATCACTCCTATCACAGTGGTCACCCTCCATCCTAGTCCTCAACCATCACCTTCACACTGGTCACCCTCCATCCTGGTCCTCCAACTTCATCCTCAAATTTATCATTTATTGGCTTTACGTTAACGATGGAAAGAATAATCAAGGATAAATACTTCGCAGAAAGTAAGCTTCTAACTGAAAATCCCTCCTGTATTATCACCTATTTTTCTATTCTCGTTATCTCACCCTTTGTCGGGAATGGCTCCACCTGACACACCTTCACAGTGCCTTAAGAGCCACTATCAAAAAAAAAATGTATTCTTTTTTAGTGAGATATACAACAATTTTAGATTAAAAAAAAAAAAACATCGGAATCCTTTAAGACAGAATCAAATGGGTCGAATCAAATCACACGACACAGGAAATCAAGTCTGCTCTGGGATCACTGTCCGGTTTACAGATAGAAAATAACGAGTGGTATTAAACCCGGAAGACTTCCAGTGGCTCAGTGTGACAAGTGAGGTATAGCGTTACTGACCATGAGTCAGCACGGGCCAGCCCGGGGCTCGAACCCGTATGGTTATGGCAGTCAGCTTACACCCAACCCAGGTGTTCATCCTCCCCCAGAGGCTGGTCGATAAATGAGTACCTGGCTTAGGCTGGTGTGTGTGTGTGTGTGTGTGTGTGTGTGTGTGTCTGTCTGTCTGTCTGTGTATACATGCATAGGCATAAAACACTGTACAAATAGACTAGGGTAAGAGACGAGGCGACACAGTGGTAAACCTCTACACCTGTAACACACTATAAGGTACAAGTCAAAGGTCACCTGTGCTATTCATTGCTTACACCAACGACCTGTGGGATCTAAGACACACCAGAGAGATCTTAGTGATTCCTGGACGACACGGAATTAAGAAATGAGGCACAAAGAAACATTACCTAATATTTCCAAGGAGATTTTAAACAAAATGATGTCATGGTTAAAGACATATGAATCTCCGTATAGACAGATGTAAAATGATGTGATCTAGCGATAAAATGCTAAAATGATGTAATCTAGCGATAAAATACTAAAATGATGTAATCTAGCGATAAAATGCTAAAATGATGTAATCTAGCGATAAAATGCTAAAAAGAACTTACAAAATACTTGGTTAACACAAGAAACAAAAGAACTAGGAGTGATATTACACAACAATGTCCGCAAAATACGTAAGGCAATAATTGAGTCCATAATATAAATCAGACACATATTTTCCAAGATGAAAAACAGAAATGATAACTCACCAGCGCCCACATCAGACAACATTTAGAAATACGCTGCTTGCTTCTGGTCACCAAACTTCATCAGAGACACAGGAATTCTAGAACAGATACAAAGAATGACAGAAAAACTAATTCCTTTACAGAAACATAAGGAAAAACCTGAAATAACTGAATTCATTTTGTCTTTCTGATAAAAAAAAAAAAAAAGGAAAGAAAACGCTCATTTCCAAGAAATTTGATAAAAGTCTTCAAAAAATGTTAGACAGTTTCTGTAATATAACTTCCAATAATTCCTCCGCGTTAGAGAGAAATGCAATAACCAGAAATAACGGAGTATGACGTCATGCGGAAGAAGATGCAGTGGAGACGTGTGAGCCAACATTTCCTTTCATCAGTTACAGAAAACGGGAATATAGCATCATCACCTACTGTCAACACGATGGTGATCAATACATTACAAATCTCAACCAGATAAATCCTTTTTGTGGTATTGATCACCGGTGAATAAACTTGGTGAATAGCGAGAACATATGTTCTTCAACTTTTGTGTCCTGGGGATGAACGAACAGTGAACTAAGACCACAATATGTTCTTCGTTCATCACGGTATGTTTTTCGTTCATCACAGTGTGTTTTTCGTTCATCACAATATCTTCTTCGTTCATCACAATATGTTCTTCGTTCATCACGGTATGTTCTTCGTTCATCACAATATGTTCTTCGTTCATCACAATATCTTCTTCGTTCATCACAGCATCTTCTTCGTTCATCACGGTATGTTCTTCGTTCATCACAATATGTTCGTTCATCATAATATGTTCTTTTGTTATTTCTGTTTCTTTCTAGATAACCTCGTGAACCATCAGGTCTTCTGTTATCTGTTCATCCCACGTTCTCATTGCGAGTCACTCTCCAATCTGGACCTCTAGACAACACCCTCACAATGGTCACCCTTCATCCTGAGCCTCCAAAGCAACACCCTCACTATGGTCACCCTCCAGCCTGGGCTTCCAGCAACGCCCTCACTATGGTCACCCTCCAGCCTGGGCCTCCAAAGCAACGCCCTTGGTGACTGGTTTTGGTGAAGACAAAAAAAGGGATATGCAATGATTTAGTCCCCCCCCCCCCCTTCCCCACACCGCTTGAGAATTTCAAGGACGCAAGGTCTAACGTTCTCTCTCTCTCTCTCTCTCTCTCTCTCTCTCTCTCTCTCTCTCTCTCTCTCTCTCTCTCTCTCTCTCTCTCTCTCTCTCTCTCAAGTTTTCACCCACTGGAGGGAAAAGCTCACGTCATCTCCCAAACCCGCCCAGCAGGACGTGCTCTGCCGAGGGGGGCAGGGAAGGGGAAGGGTGCAGGGGGGTTGGGGGGGTTGAGGAGGGGGAGGGGAGAAGGGAAGGGGGAGAGTGGGGGGAGGAGGGGCGGGGGATAGTTTAGGAAGTTAGAAGAAGAAAAAAAGCTGAAGGAAAGTGATGGAGGTAGTGAGGCTTTGTAGGACTGCGTGAGGGAAGGAGTGGAGGGAAGTGGAAGATGGAGGGAAGGCTATGAGAGAGGATAGGAAGACGGAGGGAACGGAAGGGTCAAGGTAACAAAGGAGGGAAGAATTGATGCGAGACAAGGGTAGAGGGAAGGAGGCCGAGATGGAGGGACTGGAGGGAGTAAAGGGAGGGTAAAGTAGGAAGGATTGGAGGGAGATGGAGGTACAGCATGCATGAGGAAAACAGAGGAGAGAGAGAGAGAGAGAGAGAGAGAGAGAGAGAGAGAGAGAGAGAGAGAGAGAGAGAGAGAGAGAGAGAGAGAGAGAGAAACTCAATCCTTTCCTGTGTCCTTCACCTCAGGTATATAAAGTTACAGATCTCATGCATCATTCATCACTTTAATTACCCACCACCGATCTAATTATCATCAGATGTTATCAGTCGTCCACATCATTATTGTTCCCATCACTGTTCATGTCACCACCATCTCCACCACCACCACCACCAGCACTCCACCATTACCACTGTCATCACCAACACTCCATCATCATCAGTGTCACCACCAACAGCTCCGTTCAGCCTTTATGGTTGAAAACCACCCCTACATACCACCACAATCATCTCTACTACATACCACCACAATCATCTCTACTACATACCACCACAATCATCTCTCCATCTACCACAATCACCCTGTTCTACCACACCGCCTCCTGTCCCCACTACTATTAAGGCAGCTATAACGACCATTACGATCATAACGCTAGTTCAAACCAGGCCCATTACAGAAGCCATTACATAGCTGTATTCCATGTAAAGGTTTGCCACGACAATCACCATACCACACAGTTCTCCTTGATGGTGGCAGCCATCAGAGCACAACCACAACTACAACAACATAGAGACCTCGTCACCACAGCAAGTGCCTCACCACAACCCTCGTCACCACAGCAAGTGCCTCACCACAACCCACGTCACCACAGCAAGTGCCTCACCACAACCCACGTCACTACAGCAAGTGCCTCACCACAACCCTCGTCTCCACAGCAAGTGCCTCACCACAACCCACGTCACCACAGCAAGTGCCTCACCACAACCCACGTCACTACAGCAAGTGCCTCACCACAACCCACGTCACCACAGCAAGTGCCTCACCACAACCCTCGTCTCCACAGCAAGTGCCTCACCACAACCCTCGTCACCACAGCAAGTGCCTCACCACAACCCACGTCACCACAGCAAGTGCCTCACCACAACCCTCGTCACCACAGCAAGTGCCTCACCACAACCCACGTCACCACAGCAAGTGCCTCACCACAACCCACGTCACCACAGCAAGAGCCTCACCACAACCCACGTCACCACAGCAAGTGCCTCACCACAGCCCACGTCACCACAGCAAGTGCCTCACCACAACCCTCGTCTCCACAGCAAGTGCCTCACCACAACCCACGTCACTACAGCAAGTGCCTCACCACAACCCTCGTCTCCACAGCAAGTGCCTCACCACAACCCTCGTCTCCACAGCAAGTGCCTCACCACAACCCACGTCACCACAGCAAGTGCCTCACCACAACCCACGTCACCACAGCAAGTGCCTCACCACAGCCGGCATCACAGCACCGACCTCAGCAAACAAACTCTTCGTCACCACAGCGCCTGCCTCGCCACAGCAGTCACCATATTACAGCCACACCTGCCACCTCACCACAGCCGCAGTCACAGCACAGTCAACACACCGCATGAACCCCCACACCCCCCACACCAGAACCCCAAGCGCCACCTCTCCACAGCCCCAACCACAACCTCATCACAGCCACCTCACCACACCAACCGCTTCAACGCAGACACAACCATCTTCCTCACCCGTCCAAGCACCGGTACCACCACAGCCACAGCCGCCCCGCAGAACATTACACCTGTTACCACCGCACTCCCCCGCCTCCTCCGCCTCCCCCAGGACACCCACCCAACCCCTTCCCCAACCCCCCGCACACCCACCCTACCTCCCTCCGCCTCCCCACCCCAAAACACCCGCCAGGCCCCCCTCCCAGTGCCCCCACTTCCAGGCAGCACGCGCGGCAATCAGTGACGGCAGCCCGCCACACACGCGTCCCCTGAGGCGCCTCCGCTCGCTCACCACAGCCACGTTCGCCCCCACAGCTCCTCCTCCTCCTCCTCCTCCATTACCTTCCCTGCCTCCTCCAAACAAGCACTATCTAGCCCTACCTCTTCCACCACTTTGAAATCAGTTATCATAAAGCGATTTCGTTCAAGACCGAAAACATTTCATCTGTCGCTAAACTCATAATTCCACCTTCCTCAAAGTCTCAGACTCGAACCTTCTCCACGGAGTATACAGCTGCTGCTGCTATAGATTAGGGTACTTCGCCCATTCACACTTTCCTATAGAATTTCCACGGCAGTACAATCTCTTACGTGCACGATGCTCCTTCTCTATTGAGCTGGAGGGAGTGGTGAGTGTGGGAGGATACCTTCCACTTTCTATCGTGTTTCTATCTCTTTAGACAAGAAGCTTAAGAAACTATTACTATCCTCTGACAGACAGCCTCGTATTGGACCATCGGGTCTTCTGTTACCTGTGCTACCCACACACACACACTCTGGACCTGACACATACTAGGTACTCCAAACATGTCTTCCCTCTCAGTTTGGTGTTCCAATCATTCTGGTGCCCCCATCACCCTCCCCTTGACTATACTCCACCTAGAGGTCCTCAACCTACTGTAATTTCCCATCTCCTGCAATCATGGGCTTCCTCCTTCGTCAGCGCCTCCTGCAGTAACCCACAACAGTGTTGCTGGTTGCTCTCTACCCTTCCATTCGTATCATATCTTCTATTGACCATCCACTGCTGCCTGCAGCCACACTCGCCACAACACACACCCCTGCAGGAGCGCAAGTGGAAGAAGATATAAGAATACAGGAATGACCATCAGATTATCACCACTCTATGTACCTCGATTTACATAAGAAAAATAAAAGAAAATGAAATGCAGTAGGTAGGCTCTGAATATTATCACAAGGATGTAGTCAAAATTGTCCCCAGGTTATTAGAAGCCAGTGTGGTTGCCATCACCGGAACCACCTCCCTCGGCGTATACACCCAAGACTCAGTTTACCGTAAGCTGTGTTCTATGAGTGTAGTTGGGTGTGGACACTGTGCTCGTGCTGTGTTTCTCCTGGGTGGAGCTAGTTAACATACACAGCGGTAGGGTCATGTATCCTCCGGTTGTAGTTATTATAATAGTGGTCGCTGCCTTGTAGGTATAACTAGATGCGGACACAGTGCTAAAGTTATTTATCCTCTGGGTGTCGACAATATGTTAGTATTCTGTGTCCTCTCATTGTGGACATTATGTTAGTGTTCTGCGTCCCCTGGGTGTAACTGGGTGTGGACACAGCTCGCTGCTCCCAGCGTGTTATTCCTTACGTATGAAGACTGTATCTGTCTGACAAATTTTCTGTAGACTTCCCTCCATACCTCCTTTTCATTTTCTTTCCATTATTTCTCTTCTCTATAGATATGCATGAGTCATGTGTAGATATGTACGTGTCATATGTAGATATATACGTGTCATGTATAGATATGTACGAGTCATGTATAGATATGCATGTGTCATGTGTAGGTATGTATGTGTCATGTATAGATATGTACGAGTCATGTATAGATATGCATGTGTCATGTGTAGGTATGTATGTGTCATGTATAGATATTGCCACATCCTTACGACGAACGTGTCATGCATTACGGGCGTGGATGAAGGTAGGTATGATGGTGAGGCTAGCGAACAACTGGAAGATGATGCAGTATGTTGGTGAAGGTAAGCAGGTCAATATGGCTGGTGTGGTGAAGGTAAGCAGGTCAATATGGCTGGTGTGGTGAAGGTAAGCAGGTCAATATGGCTGGTGTGGTGAAGGTAAGCAGGTCAATATGGCTGGTGTGGTGAAGGTAAGCAGGTCAATATGGCTGGTGTGGTGAAGGTAAGCAGGTCAATATGGCTGGTGTGGTGAACTGCACAACACCTTCAGCAGCTGATCAACCCAAGAGTGCGATCACAGATGAAGTAAAATGATTTATTACATTTTGATCATGAAGCATTACAAAAGAAATGTGAAAAATATACATACTAGTAACTATTCTTAACTACAGACCGAAGTGATGGCGTTCCTGGTTCATGAAAAAGAAGGGAACCAGGTTCGATCCCCTGAAGAAATTTAGTGCCAAGTCAGCCAGGTACGTGGCTAGGCTGTGTATGGCAGACATGGTGTAGTGTAGTGATAAGGGTAGGCTGTAGGTAGTGTAGTGAGGGATGTAAGAGTTGTTTATGCTAATGGTGGGTGTAGAATGTGTGTAATGAGGGGACCGAATAAGTGGATAGTTACTGTATCCTTGGGTGTGGGTGTATTGTATTACAAGATCGTAAGTAGGTTGGGTGTATCATGATACAGGTGTAGACTGTGTAGTGTGATGCTTTCATTAAGGTATTTACAGTGTGTCTTGTGCTGGTGTAGGGGGAGGTAGGAGTGGTGTGGTGTCGTCAGGGTGTGGAGTGCGAGGGACGTAGGGGAGGGTGTTGGTGAGGTGTAGGGTGCGGGGTCTCGGGCCAACGCACTCGTTGTAGAGTGCGGTGATCGGGTCATCACAGTGACAAAGTTGTCGGACGAGGTGTAGAGTGCGGGGGTCGGCCCAACACACTCAAGAAAGTGTCGGACGAGGTGTAGAGTGCGGGGGTCGGCCCAACACCCTCAGGAAAGTGTCGGACGAGGTGTAGAGTGCGGGGGTCGGCCCAACACACTCAGGAAAGTGTCGGACGAGGTGTAGAGTGCGGGAGTCGGCCCAACACACTCAGGAAAGTGTCGGACGAGGTGTAGAGTGCGGGGGTCGGGCCAACACACTCGGGAGGCAGGAAGTGGTGGGGTTGTCCGAACACGAACACCACCCACACTGTCATCTCGCCGTCTTCGGACGCAACCAATACCAGGCAGCTACCAGGAATCATTCTTGCATCAATCCTTCGTTGATCATTATCACCATTAATCCTTCATTGATCTTTAATCCTTCGTTGATCATTATCACCATTAATCCTTCATTGATCTTTAATCCTTCGTTGATCATTATCACCATTAATCCTTTTTGATCTTTAATCCTTCGTTGATCATTATCACCATTAATCCTTTTTGATCTTTAATCCTTCGTTGATCATTATCACCATTAATCCTTCATTGATCTTTAATCCTTCGTTGATCATTATCACCATTAATCCTTTTTGATCTTTAATCCTTCGTTGATCATTATCACCATTAATCCTTCATTGATCTTTAATCCTTCGTTGATCATTATCATCATTAATCCTTCATTGATCTTTAATCCTTCGTTGATCATTATCACCATTAATCCTTCATTGATCTTTAATCCTTCGTGGATCATTATCATCATTAATCCTTCATTGATGATTATAATAATTAGTCCTTCATTGATCATAATCATCATTCATCCTTCATTGATCATTCGATGATCATTAATCCTTCATTGATCATTGATCATTAATCCTTCATTGATCATCATCATCATTAATCCTTCATTGATCATCAATACTTCATTATAATTATCATCATCAATCCTTCAATGATCATTATCATTGCTATTCTTCATTAATTACTATAATCACTGATCATTATCATCGATTTTCCTTATATATACTCGATGGAAATGAGTCTTAGCCGCCATGGATATATGGATTAAGATGTGAAGGATACTGGAATTAGAGTAATTAATCATAATTACAATAAAAAACCGAAGAATGATCATCAACTCACAAGAGTCACGGGTGAGTGTGGTTAATCAGGCGACAGACTCCGACACCCATCCATTAATCAGGTCACGATGTGGGTGTTGAGCCACGTCCTCATGAGGATGCAACAGGTGCCGAGGGGGAGGGGGAGGGGGGGTAGGGGTGAGTGGGGAGGGGGGGAGGGGTGGGGTGAGGTTGGAGGAGGGGGGTAGGGGGGGGAGGCGTCTTCTGGCAGGCGTCTTGAGGAAGGCCCAGAGGGGGCGCGGCTGTGGTCACACACACTGGACTGCACTAAAACATATTTCTCTTCTCTTTTTTAAGATCTCGTTTCGAAACAAAGAAAAAAATATTATCCAGACCATTTTGTTTGGAGTGAATATTATTTTTTCTTCTTTTTTTCAAGGACAGATATATAGAAAAAAGTTTGATTTTAGATACCTTACGGAATGAGCAGTTTACAGACACACGTACTTATACCACGGGTTGGATTCGAACCCTGGACAGGGAGCCTAAAATCAACATTATATACACTGGATTTCAAGAGTCTGCCGTTTTTTTAACGTTCGTGTGGTTGAGGTAGCCAGACGCCCATTCCAGGGTTCGAATCCTACCCATTTTCACATTGTTTCTCTCATTTTCTTCTCTGGTTGTAAACGCTCACATCTTACCTCTGTAACCGTACATGGGTGTGCGTCTCTCCACACACACACACACACACACACACACACACACATAACACTAGGTGTATGTACACTTACACCCTTCCCCGTCTATGCTACACCTACACCCACATACCTTGTCGTCTGTGCTACACATACGCCCACACCCCTTGCCGTCTTTGGTACACAGACACCCATGCATCTCATCGTCTATGGTAGCGTACACTCACACACCTCGCTGTCTATGGCACACACACACACACACAACACACACACACACACACCTCGCTGACTGTAGATACACCTACACACTCACAATACACCAGGTAACCAGGTTACTCCCAGTGCTCCAGGTCAGTACCCTCGCCAAGCGATGGGAAGTGTGTCCGCTTGTCTGTCTCTCTGTCTGTGTTCTCTTATAACTCATCGCCGCACGGGGTCATACTGTACACACTTACTTCACAACTCAACCTTGCACCTCGTTAATTGTGAAGGTAAATTGGTTACATATTAGGATCGTTGACTTCCTTGGTTAACGCAGGGCGTCGAAAAAAAAAAAAAAAAAAAAATATATATATATATATATATATATATATATATATATATATATATATATATATATATATATATATTTTTTTTTTTTTTTTTTTTTTTGCTTTGTCGCTGTCTTCCGCGTTTGCGAGGTAGCGCAAGGAAACAGACGAAAGAAGTGGCCCAACCCACCCCCATACACATGTGTATATACATACACGTCCACACACGCAAATATACATACCTATACATCTCAATGTACACATATATATACACACACAGACACATACATACATACACATGCACACAATTCACACTGTCTGCCTTTATTCATTCCCATCGCCACCTGCCACACATGGAATACCATCCCCCTCCCCCCTCATGTGTGCGAGGTAGCGCTAGGTAAAGACAACAAAGGCCCCATTCGTTCACACTGTCTCTAGCTGTCATGCAATAATGCCCGAAACCACAGCTCCCTTTCCACATCCAGGCCCCACACAACTTTCCATGGTTTACCCCAGACGCTTCACATGCCCTGATTCAATCCACTGACAGCACGTCGACCCCGGTATACCACATTGATCCAATTCACTCTATTCCTTGCCCGCCTTTCACCCTCCTGCATGTTCAGGCCCCGATCACTCAAAATCTTTTTCACTCCATCTTTCCACCTCCAATTTGGTCTCCCACTTCTCCTCGTTCCCTCCACCTCCGACACATGTATCCTCTTGGTCAATCTTTCCTCACTCATTCTCTCCATGTGCCCAAGCCATTTCAAAACACCCTCTTCTGCTCTCTCAACCACGCTCTTTTTATTTCCACACATCTCTCTTACCCTTACATTACTTACTCGATCAAACCACCTCACACCACACATTGTCCTCAAACATCTCATTTCCAGCACATCCATCCTCCTGCACACAACTCTATCCATAGCCCACGCCTCGCAACCATACAACATTGTTGGAACCACTATTCCTTCAAACATACCCATTTTTGCTTTCCGAGATAATGTTCTCGACTTCCACACATTCTTCAAGGCTCCCAGGATTTTCGCCCCCTCCCCCACCCTATATATATATATATATATATATATATATATATATATAAAAAGCCACCTTTAACTTTTTTGAAACGTGAGCAGTTCGGGCCTTTCTTCATCAGTTCCTGGCGCTACCTCGCTAACGCGAAAACGGCGATCAAGAAATATATATATATATATATATATATATATATATATATATATATATATATATATATATATATATATATATGTGTGTGTGTGTGTGTGTGTGTGTGTGTGTGTGTATACATGTATATAAGAAAATCCTGGTGTTGTCCAAGACTACTCTATACACTTTTTCAGCCCAAGGCTGCAATACTTCAGCTGCTGCGACCAGTACTCGATCCCATTAGGGTTCGAACCCTGGGCGGCCCGTGAATGTATCATGGTCAACAACACTAACCTCTACAGCTCGGAGGTTGCTGTGAATTCCATCAAGTATTGTTTTGTTTTCTCCTAACTCGCTCCTCTCGCTCGTATTCTTTTCCCTTCTTTAGTTCACCCATACACGATTACAGGTCTCCTGTCACCTTCAGTCTACGTCCACATTCATGACCACACGGTTGACTGGTCTGTCTGAAACACTTTTCACAAAAGTAAACATAAAGCAGAAATTCCTTGCACAATGACCCAGCGTCCACACTCCAAACTTCGAATCCACATGAAAAGAACTCGTGAATCTGGTTCTCCCAGACCTCCCCAGTGCCTCTCACGCCGCCTACTATAGACAACACAACACAGTGACCATCTCGACCTGCCGTCTCTTAGCACAGTAAGAGTGAGCAACAGATGAAAGCACAAATGATCCTTACTGAACTTCTTTTCTTTGGCTTTTCTGCTACTCTCTGTTGAAGCCGTCTTTAGAGATAGGATGAGAAAAAGGCAATGAATTGATATTCGGTAAGGTTATAAAACGCACAAAACTATGCTAAGCTGATTGTAATAGCGCAAACAAAATTATAACTTTCATGAGAGAAGATAAAGGCAAAATGTAGACCACAATTGGAATACGCTATTCAGTTCTGGTCATAAAATCTCTTGAAAGACGAAGAGAAACCAGAATGAATACAAAGTAGAGTAACAATACTAGTTCTGTTGTTCAGAGACTAACCTTATAAAGAAAGAATCAGAGATCGAGAAGTAATTTCTTTCAAAAGGTGCAAACTTCGAGAAGATCTAGAAGACGAATTCATAATACGTATTGTATGATACATGATTTATGCACTGGAGACAGAGACTCTGTCCAGAAATATCAGCGTACGACTGAAGTGATGAGATGTGATAAAGACATGGACAAATGCTCCTTCAGGCAGCAGAGTTGTTGAACTAAAGAAACAAGCAACAATTAGTCATCAGCAAATTGAAGACTATTACGTTTAAATCACAGTCTCGCAAATATTTCAGAAATATCAGTTATCAATAAACGAACCTTTTTGATCAAGAACGGCGATGCGAGATGTAATAAATGCATTTCATTTTTCTTTATTGAGCTTTTAAAATTATCCGTTCCCATAACAACTGACGCGCAAAGTAATACCAGAAAGTTTTTCCATTTACCCTTTCCAAGACAGTATACCTTATCTATATACATGGTGTTCCTTCGTTGGTAATTCCTGTTGGCTGATGTGCCAGTTGGAGTGGTGGGTGCGGGAGGAGTCTTCTGATTCAATATTAACTCCCTGTCGCTATAGATTGGAAATATACGTTAGTTATCTTTCGGCAGATAACCATTCTATAGACCAAAAAGTCGTTTGATAATCTCTCTCTTTCCCCATGACTCTCTCCAACCATCACCTGGAGTCCTCCTCCTCCTCCGAGACAGTACGGAATGAACCCACTCACCTGACCCTCGCCACCATCACCTCTTGGCGCCTGAGGTTCCTCGTCCCATAGTCCCAGTTCGGTATCACAGCCGCATTAAGGTCCACACGGTGTCGCACGAACCCATGACAACCACTGTCAAGATCATTAGGAATCATTAGTTATTGATTATCAAATCATTATCATTAATCATATCTATGATAAATGCAATTATTATAATTATATTTAGCATCGTTATCACAATCATTATCATCAACATTACCGTACTACAATCATCTCATTTCCGAAGCTTTTCTCCCATGAGAAACATGAGGTGAATCCCTCAATTTTGCCATCGCTCTGGCTGTCACTCATACAAACAGAGTGTACATAGGAAATTACGAAGGCTCACAATAACCTCAGAGAATATCGTTCACAAAGTTTATTTTGCTAAACATGATTTATCACAGACGAAAATGAAAACAATGATGGTTAGATTAACAAGATAATGCTTGCCTGCGAAATATATTCTCACAGAATCAGTGGCATTACGGGAACAAGAAGAAGACATCGAAAAATACTATGACAGAAACGAGAAGAACAGCTGATATAATTCTTTCGTATAAATTACAACTTTTTGGCCTAAAAATTATATATATATATATATATATATATATATATATATATATATATATATATATATATATATATATATAAACCTATTGGTTATGATTGTCACAAATGGTTGTGATCAGTAACAACCTTCATATCACAGCACAGCTTGGTATAGGTTGTAAAACAGAATAATTCTGAATATTTATTGTTTTACACAAGATCTGTGGCTTTCCTCTCTGCCCAACTGTGTCCCAGCTCATAACTGTGTAACACCAGAATGTATATATATATATATATATATATATATATATATATATATATATATATATATATATATTGCTCAGCCAACACCATCATACGCTCACTCCACTGTAGTCACCTCAGGCTCGTCCGAGATACACATATATCAGTGAGATTATTCGGATCACTCAGCTTTAAGTCACTGATCTCAACTGATACCAAATGCTAATCAGCTCACCAACACAGCTGAGCTCACCCAAGATCACTTCTCTCACCAGGGTCGACGTCGCATCTTAGAAAACTGGTAATACGCTAGGCTCAGCGAGACTACCTCGCTCTCCAAGGCTGCCCAGCTCACCAGGGGCGCCACATGCGTCTCATGCTCAGATCGTAAGGTTCTTCGTTATCCACTTCGATCTCTCCTTCGTAGTCTTCGTCAGTATCCATCTCTTCCTCGCTATACACCGCCTGTAGCTGGCATGGGTGGTGGAGGGGCGTCTGTGGCGAGACGCTGGGCGGGGGCGTGGGTGGGATGTGGGCGGCTTGGGCGGGGTTGTAGTAGGTCATCACGGAGGGTGAGGGTTGTCCCTGGTCTGATGATGCCCTTGGGTCTGGAGGATGCTGTGTGAGTGTGGCGATGGATGAACACTGGGTGAGGATAGAGGTGGGTGGGTACTGGATGGATATGGGTGGATGTGGAATGATTTGTGGATGATGGTGGGTACTGGGTAGATGCGAGTGTAGACGTGCTCGAGGATTGAGTGGATATAAGTGGGGTAGGTGGGTATTGGGTGGATATAGGTGGAGTTGGTGGGCACTGGGGGAATTCAGGGGGAGTGAGTGGGCATTGGGTGGATAGGGGTGGAGTGGGTGGGCACTGGGTGGATAGGGGTGGAGTGGGTGGGCACTGGGTGGATATAGGGGGAGTAGGTGGGCAATGGGTGGATATAGGGGAAGTTGGTGGGCAATGGGTGGATATAGGAGGAGTAGGTGGGCACTGAGTGGATAAAGGTGGAGTAGGTAGGCACTGGGTGGATAGAGGGGGAGTAGGTGGGCATTGTGTGGATAGAGGTGGAGTAGGTGGGCATTGTGTGGATAGAGGTGGAGTAGGTGGGCATTGGGTGGCTATAGGTGAAGATGAGCACTGAGTGGAAGTAGGTGGAACAGGTGGACACTGGGTGGACATGGACGTAGAATTTGGTGAGCACTTTGTCAACAGACTTGTGGTAGTTGGCGAGCACTGGGTTGTGGTGGTGGGTTGGCCCTGGATAGGTTTGGTTGTGGAGGTGGGCGGGCACTGGGTAGGCTTGGTTGTGGTGGTGGGCTGGCACTGGGTAGGCTTGGTTGTGGTGGTGGGCGGGCACTGGGTAGGCAAGGATGCTGAGGTGGACGTGGTTGACGAGGTATTGGAACACTGGGTCGCTGCTGTGGAGGTGACAACCGAAGGCTCGGATGGTGATGATGAAGGATCTGCTTGACACTGAGAAGCGCAGGAGGACGGGCTAGGCTTGGCTAGCCCTACCTTGCAGTCCTGAGGCAGGAGAAGGCTGGGGTCAATCCCGCCCTGCACCAGGAAAGCGACACCCCCAGTGGGAAGGCGGGTGGGCACAAGTGTCAGTCGGGGTCCTCCTTCTCTGCTGGTGCTGCCCTCACTCTTGACGGCCGGCGTGACAGGTGCACCAGAGAGTCTCTCTGATGCGTCCTTGCTTGGCAGGTGAGTGTCGTCAGCGTCTGGGTGTGGCGTGGGCGGCTGAAGTGACTGCAGACACGTCTGCAGGTGCGTCAGGAGGCGCTCTCTAAGCGCCTCCTTCCCCGCCTTACCCAGGGCTTGCTCTACTACGCCCATGCATCGCGAGAACCCTTCCTTGTAGCTGCTGGTCGGGGAAACGCCCTCCCCGTCTGCGTCAGGTTCTGCGTCAGTTTGGGTCTTGAGGGTTTTGATATGCTTGACAGTGAGTTCGAGAATGTCCGCCTTCTCCAGCTTGGTGGGCTTGCCTGCCTCCGTCTTCACCATGTGGGCCTCCGCCAGGAGGGTGGCCAGGTCGTTCAGGCTCGTGTTGATGCGCTCGCGTCGTTTCCGTTCCATCAGCGGCTTGCGGATCTGTGGAGCAATGAGACGTTAAGTTTCCAAACTGTGTGAAAAGAACATGCTTTAACATCTTTTTCTGAAGAACATGATATCGCAGAAGAACAAGTGAGGTTAACACACCTTAAGTAAGCTCTAATCTCACTTCTTTCCGTCTCAAATAAAGAGAAAATAACAAAATCACGATATTCCTGAAGAACAAAAACTATAAAACTGCTGAATATGAAATGCGAGTCACTCCTGCACTTCAGTCTTTTTTTCTGTTGACTTCACATGTAACAGTAGCCGGACGCAGTGACGACTTACCCTGCGTGCTTCGCTGACGGGTTTTGGCCCCTTGGGCTTGGTGGCCAGCGGTGGCTGCTGCACGCCCATGGTGGCTGTACTGGGGGCGGTGGTGGTGGGCGGCGGTGATTGTAAGCAATACGGACACAACTTAACACATCCACACCCGAGCGAGTCTCGTGGCGGTCTGATCCAGTCACGCTTCTGGCCGTCCCTTCGCGCGCGTCCGACACACGACGCATCGTTAACTTTCGTTCACCACACGCTTCACATCGCCTTATCTTGGTGTTATTTTGCCGTTATATAATGAAATATACGAGCATGTCATAAGGAAAAGCACCGAACAATATGCAAATCACATAGACCTATTAATTCATGCATATATAATGAGTGAAACTGGGATTACAACTTGAGGAATCAAACACTTTTTCCATAAATCATCGACGAGGTTACACGCGTGCTCTCATTGGCCACGTGCAGTTCTGAGCTCGCCGCTGATTGGCGCCGATGGTCACGAGTCTCGAAGGTGACTGGCTGGAGGGACGCATGGCCGACGCGGGATTGGTGGAGGGGGTAATGCGGGAAGTGATCCACCTCACATAGAATCAGAATGAGGCGAACTGTTTATCTAACAAAAAACTGGACTGCAGGCAGAGCGTACCAATAGCACAATGTCCAGTAAATGCTTTGTTTTGTTCCAGATATTAATGCTCTTCCAGAGAATCCCCCAAGTAGGCCTGGAAAAGGGTCTGGAAGGATCATTACCCGCCGCAGTTCGAGCTGATCCGTGGTCGCCCCTTCTGAACGAGCAGTACTCCATCACCGCGCCACAAAGGGCCATCCGAATCACAACAGTGATTACAGCGGCGATTTGTATGGCGTGCCTGGCGAGGCGGAGGCGAACACCACAAGCGAACGACCTCTCCAGCGGACGTCCTCGACATCAATCAACCATCTAAACGTCAAGCAACACCGCCAGCCTCTCTGCAAGCCTCTCCACCTGTGAAGGATTATCATGCGTCTCTCGTCGTCTCTGTGACGCTATAACAGAACCTGGAAAGAAGGTGCCCCACGTAGTGCACCTGGGTGACGTCGGGGGGAGGAGGATGTGCCCCGGGCAACGCAGGGAAGCCGGGAGGGGGGGTTGATGATGCTGGGTCAGGCCACTTCCGGAGGTGGGGGAGGCAGCGGCATCTCTCGGGGTGGGACACGGCGGTAATCCTCCCGCCTCACCTGTCGTGACCAGTGAGCGAGGCAGACTTCACCGCTGCTGCTGCCACGTTCTGCAGCGCGTAGGCTGTTCAAGCGACTATGATCATCTGTCACAATTATTGCTGGTATTTACTATCATTATCATAACCGTAAATATCATTATTGATCATGATGAATATATTGACAAACACCGTGAGAAAAGAATGGAACTTGTCTAAGCTCTGCACATGACAAGATCTCACACGTACGGCAAGTGTAACTTAAACTCGTAAAGCTTGACTTACTTGATATCTTAGAGGGAAATAGGGCCTTACGCCTCACATTGTAACACCAGGCTGTGTCTCCTATGTCACGACTTCGTTACCAAGTCTTCGTCACCAAGACTTCGCTAACGAGCCTTCGTTACCAAGACTTCGTTACCAAGGCTTCGTTACCAAGTCTTCGTTACCAAGTCTTCGTTACCACGACTTCGCTACCAAGCCTTCGTTACCAAGTCTTCGTTACCAAGTCTTCGTTACCATGTCTTCGTTACCAAGACTTCGTTACCAAATCTTCGTTACCAAGTCTTCGTTACCATGTCTTCGTTACCAACACTTCGTTACCAAATCTTCGTTACCAAGTCTTCGTCACCATGTCTTCGTTACTAAGTCTTCGTTACCAAGTCTTCGTTACCAAGACTTCGCTACCAAGCCTTCGTTACCAAGTCTTCGTTACCAAGTCTTCGTTACCATGTCTTCGTTACCAAGACTTCGTTACCAAATCTTCGTTACCAAGCCTTCGTTACCAAGTCTTCGTTACCATGACTTCGTCACCAACTCTGCTACAGTACAAACGAGAGGCTAGTGTGTGTAAGTCCACACTGTGAGATCTTCGGTTCATCTCGGCAACGCTGAAACTCGGGGCAAAACAATGTGTGTAGCAGATCCGTCGAGCTAATTCCATAATTCCTCAATAGATGATCAAGTCCACAAAAGAGCATCTGGCATTACTGATACCCAGCATGAGATACGTAATGCTCATAGGTTCGAATTCTTCCCTCAACATTGTGAGGGGTCGGAGCAGCAACCCTCCCCCCACGTCCTTACACGGATGTTGAAATGGGCCACGAGAGCAGAGGTGGTGGTGGTACACGTTGGGTCTTTGTGGTGGTAGTGGGGACCTGGCGGGAGCGTTGCCGAGGGCGTGGTGGTGCCCCAGGCGCACAGACGCAGGGCAGGGCAGCCGCAGGTGACCCCTGACCCTCCACCTTCCGGCCGTGACCTGCGCGCGCTGCCACCCCACACTCCCCCACTTGCTGGAGAGGGCGGAGGTAAGCTGTTCCCGCTGAGGAAGGACAGATCGCCTTTGGTGGTGCTGACACTGCTGCTTCTGTTGGTGGTCCTGGTCCTGTTGCCTCTGTTGGCAGCACTGGTACTGTGCCTCTGTTGTTGCTACTGTTTTCCCTTCCGTTGCTACTCCTAATTCTTGCTGCTTCTGTTGATACTGCAGTGAAAAGGAAAAGTGACACAACACGGGATGATAACTGGAAACTCACTTGGTCTTGAAGCAGTGACGAGGGGCGGCGCCCTAACGAGAGCTGAGGGTATCAGCGACGAGGGAGGGAGCAGTGACAAGAGTAGGAGCAGTGACGAGGGTCGGGGATTTGGCGAGGATGGGGCAGTGACGAGGGTCGGGGCAGTGACGAGGATGGGGCAGTGATGAGGGCTGATGCAGTGACGGGTCCTGAAATAGAGATGGGCCGTAATGTCCCATGATACAGTGCATTAATGTCCCGTGGGGACCAGAACATTGCTCTTGTGGCCCCATGGGGCAGGAGGTGGCGTCCCATGGGGAAGGTGGAGAGAGCAGATGACACCCAGCGGGGCACAGGAGACAACAGATGACACCCAGTGTGGCGCGGGAGGATACGGGAAGTGGAACCCCGCTGGGCACGAAGATACAGCAGGTGGCGCCCCGCGGGGCACGGGGATAACAGGAGGTGAAGCCCCGCAGGGTAGGAGGTGGCGGTACCTGTAAAACATTTTTTTTCTTTTTTACATCTAGAGTTCCGGCCATTAAACTGATTTCTATTGTCTGTAACCCTTGCCTTAATGATGGTGTTGGGGGGAATGGGTGTCTGGGGCTGGCAGGGGGGAATGGGGGTGACAGTGGTGGGTGATGAGCGGGAAAAAGATGTTCAGGGAAGGATTTGGGAAGAGTTATGGCTGACGTGTGTCGAAAATATGGGTATTTTCCTGACACTGATTTCTTCAATTTTTCTAAGATGTTTCAGTAATCTGTTGTTTCAGCGTTTTCTTGCTTCACTCATACGTTGTTTCAGGTTTGTGTTGTTTCAAAGTTATCGCTTCAGCATTGTGGTGTTTCATTGCTGTATTACTTTAGTGTTGTTTCAGTGCTGTATTGTTTCAGTGCATCGTTGATTCAGCAGGGTCTTGCTTCAGTATTGTACTGTTTCAGTGTTGTATTGTTTCAGAGTTTATTGCTTTAGTGGTGTATAGTTTCAGCGCCGTATTGCCTCGGTGTGGCGCTGCTTTAGTAATGTGTTGCTTCGGTGTTCTAGTTAACTGTATCTAATCATCTCTTTGAACCTTCTCTGCGTAGGATCATACAACTTTTTATACTACTGTATTCTGTCCACATTTACTGTCTCATGATACAATTTGTGAAGGTCATCCAACACTCTTACACGACGAAAGTATTTCTTCACATCTATTTCACCCAATTTCTTGCTTGATTTTATGTTAGGGTCTCTTGTTCTATCCTGGCATCTTTTGAAGAACTGTTAGCTGTCTTCTCCATTAAACTCGTTTTCTCTTCTCTCTTCTATCTTGAACAAAGTCATCATCCC